>NC_079197.1:187809717-187864717 GCF_029499605.1 Hyla sarda | reverse complement strand
TCCCTTATTTATTGGGATTTATGTTTATACTTTTAGTGCATGATCATGCAAGATCCGGAATGTGATAATATACGGTAATAGTTGGGATTTTTTTTTTATCCCAACTTTTATATTATCACATTCCTGATCTTGCATGATTACTCTAAAAACACAAACAAATTCTATAAAAATTTTTTTATAAAAGGTGATCAAAAGGTGACATCTATTCAAGTGCGGTAAAAAGTAAAAAAAAAAAAACACAGGTCACAGCACAAACAAAATGAGCCCTAAGGCAAAGTTTCGACCCCTATAACATTTTAAAATGTCAACCTATGGAGCAAAGGTTTTTTTCCGGCATTTTTTTTTTTTTTATATCTGTCACTGAAGTTTTTGAGCCAAAGTAAAAAGTGGATCCAATATAAAGCAGTAGTACATTTCCCATTCCTTTTGAATACACTTCTGGCTGTGGCTCAAAAATTGCAGCGACATATATGAAAAAAAAAAATACCAGAAAAAAGGTAGGTTGAGATTAAAAAATGTGTCAGGGGTCAGAACACGACAATGCACATGTTTTAATCTATTATAATTTTTTTTAATATATTTTTAAAACAAAGTAAACATTGTAAGAATTTGGTATCATTTATATTGCACCGACCCACATAATACATTTTAAATCTCATTTTATCATATGGTAAACTCTGAAAAAATAACCACCCTCAAATTTTTTTTGCAAAAATTTCATGCAAACTATTTTCCTATAGCTTATAAAATTGTTATATGCTTAAATAAAAGGCATGGGTACAACTTGTGCCACAAAAAAAAAAAAAAAAGATAAATAAATCCACATATGACTCTGGATCTTAGAAAGTGAGAAAGAAAACATAACAGGGTACTCCAGGGGAAAACATTTAGTTTTTAATCAACTGGTGCCAGAAAGTTAAACAGATTTGTAAATTACTTCTATTTAAAAATCTTAACCCTTCCAGTACTTATCAGCTGCTTTATGCTCCACAGGAAGCTCTTTTTCATTTTCTTTTTAGTCTGACCACAGTGCTCTCTGCTGACACCTCTGTCCATGTCAGGAACTGCCCAGAGCAGGAGAGGTTTGCTATGGGGATTTGCTCCTACTTTGGACAGTTCCTAACACAGACAGAGGTGTCAACAGAGAGCACTGTGGTCAGACTGGAAAGAACTACACAACTTCCTGTGGATCATACAGCAGCAAGTGCCAAGTACTGGAAGAATTGAGATTCTTAAATAGAAGTAATTTACAAATTTGTTTAACTCTCTGGCACCAGTTGATTGTAAAAACTGTTTTTCAACGAATACCCCTTTAAGCCAAAAGTCTAAAAATCTAAAGCAGAATTTCGGAAAGTTGAATGGGAGTACGGAATCCCATAGAAGCCTGGGTGATTTAATTTGAGGCAAAGTTTTGCGTAAATAGACCCGTAGTCACTGCTGCAATGCCCACACCATTGGTATTACCAGCCAGAAGTTGTGATGATGTGCTGTGCATTGTCCAGTGCTGAGGATAGAGATTATCTGTAAGTCACATGCTCAGTGTGCATAATGTCAACACAGCACTTCTGGTGTTGCAAAAAAAACCTCTTTTTAATTTAGTTATCTATTTTTCTAAGTTTTCTGGTTGTGTACCATTTGTATATATATATATATATATATATATATATATATATATTTTTTTTTTTTTTTTTTTATACTGAGAAAATCTCTTTAATGAGATAAAATGACCTGATCTTACAGGGCTATCGGTATATTATTACTACTACTACTAATTATATTATTACTATTATTTTAATATAATAATATATAATAATAATAATAATAATAATAATAATAATAATAATAATAATAATACATAAATTTTCACATTTTAACTATTTTTAAAATCTTTTTCAGACTGATGATTGTATGTTCATTTTTTATTATCTGAAATTTATTTCTAAATGCAAAGCTTTGGCACTGACATGAAAGCTTTCCGAGTCATACAGCGTTGGCCAGCTCCATCCTTACCTAAGCCAAATGCTTCCAAAACATGACAGGAACAAAACAAAAACAAAAGCGAGTTTTTGGCATATTTTATTCTCCCTACTCTGATCCCTTGTCCAATTGGCATTCTTTATTGGCAGTTAATAGCTGGTTATATATAGCCAGATCTTTTCTTTATTATATCTCTGTTTTTGGTGCTAGTTCACAATATGCTACAGTTTATGTTTTATTAAGCTGCATATTTTTTGGATACTTTTGGAAGAGCTTTTAACTGCACAACGAGTCTTGGTTGGAGTTTGTGAAGGATTTTTGATATTGATATAACAGCAAAACAACTTTCTTTCTGTTTACTGCATTTCTTGTTTCTTTTTTTCACTAGATCCTGCCATTTTTGAGAACAGAGAGAATACAATTTAGATGCAACTGGGTTGGCGAGGAACCAAACCCTCTTCTAAACTTTTCAAACTTGATGAGTCATATCCAGTTTTCCAGTTCCAAAAGTACACATCACCCATAAATGTCACACAAGCAAACTTTTGTAATCAATAAAAATGTAATTTTGAGAAGATTTAATAAAGAAAAACTTGGTGCTGAATGGGAATTCTCATGAAATCCCACAAGATTAAAGTGGTTGTACTATATCATCAGATGGGACCTATTGAAATGAATGCTGACTGTTGTCTCTCTTGTAATTGTGATTTTATGGTCATTCGATGTCACTCCTGTTGCAGAAATGATAAAAAGCTATATATAGGGCTGCTTAAAGGAAATGTATAAGTGTGTGGCTGAAGCCACATGGCTGGCAGATATACCCCATTATTGAAGAAAGAAAATAACTAGGCAAGCAGCAAAAAGTATTTCTTAAGAAGGGGGAAGAAGCCGCAAAGGAATTGGTAAAGATGCTGCAGCTGACAAGGAATATGCTAATGATTAAAGAGGTTCTACGCTTATGTAAAACATGTCCCCTAATCACAGGATCAGGGATAAGTGTCTGATCTTGGAAGGTCCAACCATTGGGAATGCCCTCCCCCCTTGGGAGTGATGGCCTGATCCATCAATCAATGCGGCCACAGTAATGTCCCCCCTCGGCCAGTGATTCCCGTACTGTATGTTTTTTCCTTAAGATCCAAAAGGTTATTTCTGAATCTGCCTAATTGAAAAATAACCTTAGTAGTTATTCAATAGTTCCAAAGTCCAAATGAGGTCATCTTCTTTTGGGGCCCATTATTGGGGCACAACCTATGAGTCACCAGAGGATCCTTTCTTAATCATGTGGAGCTTTACGACCCTATCTGAACTCTTCAATACACCATCAATAAATTTACTTATTACTGTGCCTAAAGATGACATTTTTTTAAAGGATCTGGATATATTGCAAAATATTTTGATTCTTTATGATTTACCATAAAATTAGACCCTCTGTAATAATAAATCTCTCCTTGTCTTCCTTATCTCCTTCTTCTACATATAAACGTTTGGTTGTAGGTGGCTCTTTTCTTTTGGGCTCTAATAATATTTAGACAAGCTTTACAATAATGGTCCCCAACCCAGTCCTCAGGACCACCAACATTTTGGGTTTTGTTCAGTTACTTCTTTTGGCATAGAACAGGGAAAAATCCTGGACTAATGGTGACCTCAGTACTGGGTTGAAGACTTCTGCTTTACAATAAGGCTACAGCTGTTTCTTACCTAAAAATTATACAATAGATAAAAAAATACATGTGAGCTTCAACAGGATTTCCCTTTGTGCTTTTTATCAGTTCACAAACATTCAAAATGCATCAAGTTTAACAAAAACCTTTGCTGCTTTTTTTCCAATCAGAGCATTAACACTGTCCACAGGTTGTGTTTGGTATTACAACTTAGGCCTATTCACTTAAATGGAACTGAACGGCAATATCCCACACAATCCGGTGTGGTACTGTTTCTAAAATAAAACAACCTTGTTTTTCTAATTCTGGATAATCATATTAAGCTAATAACTGGCTTTAATTATGCTTTTTGTTCAAGTTAAACTAAGACACATTTTGCTTTCCTCTTGTTGGAGGAGAAATAGTCGCTGCATCAAATTCGATAATAACTATGGAAACTTACTGAGAGCAAAGTCTACCGGCGCTGCCGCTTCTTATGGAAAGGTGCAACTAAGAAAGGGAGAAGCACAGAAGGGAAAATCTATTTTTAAGTATCTTCCTCGCAATTCTTAAAGCGCTGTATCTGACAGTCATAATAAGGGCACTTCCAAACAAGACGCACGCAGTCGGCTGTGGTTACGTTCAGAAAAGAAATCCATAAATAGGCTGTTAGTGCTGACTTCTCTGGTTATTAAACTCAACTGGAAAGGAGAGGATACACTATTTTACTTAAAAATGTGTCATTCACTTCTACAGATTGATGGCAGTAAAGATGGGGATGATCCAGGGACTCGAAATGTAGGAAAAATCAAATGCATCACATAATGGATGTCAACTTTCATTACTAATGAAGTATGGGTGCTCCTACCATCTGAGAAGCCCCTTGGAGTAAGGTAAACTTATTGCCTACAGCTCCAGAACCAGCTGAAGATAAGAATATCTTTTGGAAATCATGGAAGGTTGAACCAACCCACTGAATTCTCTGTTTCAGAGAATTTTTGTCCTATTATACTACAGATATAGAAGCCAATGGTAGCGTTATGGAGAAGATGCAACAGATGAGCCCAAGCTTCCAACACTCTTAAAAAGGTGGAAAGAAAAGCCCTCATTTACTATTGCAAACCCGACATGTTTTGTCGGGTTGTACACCAGATTCTGTTGCATTGTGCCGGAAATTCTGTCTGCGCCAGAATTTGCAATAGAATTTGCGCCAGAATTGAAAAAAACTGACTAACTCTCCATTTTGCGAAGAAAACACGAAAAAGGGGCATGGTCGCCAGGAAAGGGGTCGTGATCTCCGAAAAGGGGCGTGTTCCCGACATTTTCACAAAAACCCAACATATTTACTAAGGTTTCCACATAAAATGTGGTGGATTTGAGCTGAGGAAAACCCGACAGATCAGACCATGTGTAAAAAAAGCAAAGTGTAGGGAAAGTGGAAAATGTAGGGAAACCTTAGTAAATACCGTGGGCAATGAATTGTAGGGAATTAAAACCCCCAAAGAAACCTACACAACATTCTTAGTGAATGAGGGCAAAAGTGTTTTTAGGTTGGATATCAAGGGGTATGGGGTCTCTACTCTTCGACATGGGACTCACCTAACCAATGGCTTCATTGGACAAAAGAGAAGCAATGGAGGCCACCTGAGCTCTATCTGTAGAGAAGTGTTAAATGATGTTCTGGTTGGGGAAAGCATTGTAGGTCTTAGTAGCGGTGGAAAGACAGGAACATGTGATAGAACAGCTAGAAGTGGCTAGAAGTGACAATACTGTGGAAACAAGTGGTAAGGAACAAGAAGACATGGTTTCAGCTGGGATGAAACAGTCTGCATCATCTAGTAGACCTGGTTGTGAAGAGTTGTCTGTCATGACAATTCTGTGGCAGTAACGGAACAAAAACACTTCTGGATAGCATAGCAGGATTCATCCGGCACCAAGTCAAGTGTAAATCCAACACACTTTTAATGGACCACAATTCAACGATTTTCCCACTTTGATGGCCGCTTCGTCAGGCAACAAATGACGAATCGGCCATCAAAGCAGGAAACGCGCTGCATGGTATTCCATTATAAGTTTTTTGGTTTTACACTTGGCTTAGTGCCGGGAGAATCCTGCTACGCTATCCAGAAGTGGTTTCCTTCTGTTACTGCCACAGAATTGTCATGACAGACAACTCTTCACAACCAGGTCTACTAGATGCAGACTGTTTTATCCCAGCTGTCACTATGTCTTCTTGTTCCTTACCACTTGTTTCCACAGTATTGTCACTTCTAGCCACTTCTAGCTAGAGCAGGAGGGCTGCAGAGCGTCCATCATTTTCCATACATGCCATTCCATATTGTGTATGGTGTACATAACCAGCTGGGGTAGGCGGATTTCACACTTTTCACGCTCACCCTTTTCCACACAATTAAGCGCTTTTCACTTCTATTTTAGATGACAATTCTGCAACCAAATTGTGGGCTTGAGGCAAAGTGAGTGACATGAAACCCTGACCTAATAACAAGGGTGAGTCCACTGGGTTGCTTCATTGTTTGCATAGGGCTATGCTAGTGAGCAAAGTCTAAGGGACCACTTGGCTTTTACCCTTAAAAGGGAAACTCCAGTGGAAACAAGTGGAAAACAAATGTTTTCAAATGAACTGGTGCCAGAAAGTTAAACAGATTTGTAAATGACTTCTATTAAAAAATCTGAAGCCTTCAAGTACTTATCAGCTGTTGTATACTACAGAAAGAGAATTGTGAAATTCTTTCCAGTCTGACAATAGTACTCTCTGCTGACACCTCTGTCCATCTCAGAAACTGTCCAGATTAGAAGCATATCCCCATAGAAAACCTCTCCTGCTCTGGACAAGCTGAACATAATGGCGGCATAGCTTAAAAGGTGGGCATATCTTTGTGACCTCATATCCCGACCTCATATCCTGTCCTCATATCCCGTCCTCATATCCCATCCTCATATCCCATCCTCATACCCTGTCCTCATATCCCGACCTCATATCCTGTTCTCATATACCGACCTAATTTCCCGATCTCATATCCCATCCTCATATCCCATCCTCATATGCCGTCCTCATTTCCCAATATCATTTCCTGACCGCATATCCCGACCACATATCCTGTCTTCATAACCTGACCTCATATCCCGACCTCATATCCTGACCTCACATCAGGTCCTCATATCCCGTCCTCATATGCCGTCCTCATATCCCAACCTCATTTTCCAACCTCATATCCCGGCCTCATATCCCGACCTCATATCCTGACCTCATATCCCATCCTCTTATCCCGTCCTCATATGCCGTCCTCATATCCCATCCTCTTATCTCACCCCCATAGCTAATCCTCATACAACATCCCCATAGCTAATCCTCAAATCCCATCCTCATATCCCGTCCTCATATCAGGTCCTCATATCCCATCCCCATAGCTAATCCTCATATCCCAACCTCATATCAGGTCCTCATATCCTGTCCTCATATCCCATCCTCAAATGCTGTCCTCATATCGCAAATCCTCATATCCCGTCCTCAGGTTGGGATGCATTGTGGTAAAGATATTGTAAGCTTAAAAAAGGGGTGTGGCTTAAAAGGTGGGTATGTCTTTGTGAGATGGGACATGGCATGCAGGGAGGGTGTGGCTTACCAGCCGGACTGACACATTTACCAGGAGATGCGGAGCTTGTGGAGTAGGGTACCAGAAGTCCTATATACTTGCATGGGGCTTGAACAAAAATCCCATCCTTAACATATGGGGGCAGGTTAGGGGTTAATTTAACTTCTATATATTTTTATTTGACATAGAAATAACATGTGACCAAGTATTATCGAAATATATCCAGCCGTAGGTAAGTTATGCTGGAACATACATTTCCCATAGACTTGTATGGGACTTTAAATAAAAACTCTAACTCTCGCAAATGGAGGTGTGTAAGGGTTAAATTACCTATCCCATGTTTGTTGTTGACATATAAGTAACATGTGACAAAGTTTCATGTTAATATCTTTATTTATTTTTTCCAATTAACATATAAATCCAAAACTAAAATATCATCACAACTTACACAAACATTTCATAGTCATATCCCCACCCCCACCCCTGTCAGAAGAGAGAAAAAAGAAAAACATCACAACTAGATCCTCAACAAGAACAAATTATTCTTCCCACTCTGCCCAAATCACTCTATATTTGTTTAACCCTCTTCTGGAATTGCCACAGCGTGATTTCCCATACTTACCTACCTTTTGTACCAACCTCCCCCACTCCATTATATTAGGTCCATTAAGAGAAAAAAACCCTCTCAAAATCACTACTAGCATAAAAATATGATTCAATAACTCTCTGTTCTTCCTAATTTTACTCAGGTCACCTAAGATTACCTCTGTCCCTACCCAATCTCAATTTATATTTCCTTTATCGCCAATAATATGGAATACCTTAGACCTCTTTCACTTTTGGGCATACCCACAGCAGATGGACTACATCTGCATCCGTTACTCCACATTTAGGGCCGTCTGATTTCTTCCTCCAGCCTATCTTTTTTAATTGTATCGGTGAATATTTCAGATGATAAATTATTCTTAATTGCCCAATTTGATATCTTTTATTAATAGAACACTTTTTAGCATTCAACACAATAGCTTCCCATTCCTCCCTTGAGATTGGGCCGTAGTCTCCCACCTCCCCTTTTTGTGTTCCTGAAAATTAATGTGTACAGTTTTTAGGAGTAACTTATATACATAGTTTAACTTACTTCTTCCCTCCGTGTTCATATAATCTATCACACTCTGTGAATAAATCTTAAATTTCTCATTCTTTTTGGTGCTTCTATGTGCTTCATACAATTGTATTCACCAAAATTTATGTTCATCCCGCAAACCAAACTCACTCTTTGGTGTTTCAAATTTTTTGACCTCTCCATTTTGGAACATCTGTGCCAAATATTTAATCCCCTTCCAAAAATCACTCCCCATCCCTTTTTTAAATTGATCAAATTCTACGTTATCCCATAACACGGTGTTCCTCATACTACCCTCTATTTTACATCTTGTTTTAACCTCCTGCCAAATTCTCCTAAATAACCCTATAAAAGAAATGTGCCCCAATTCCTTCTTACCTGGTAACTCAACTTCCAAAAATTCCAAAAAATTCTCAAAATAAACTCTATAAAGGGGAGATTCATCAAATCCTGTCCAGAGGGAAAGTTGTCCAGTTGCCCATAGAACCCATCAGATCGCTTCTTTCATTTTTAATAAGGCCTCTGCAAAATGAAAGAAGTGATCTGATTGGTTTATATGGGCAACTCAGCAACTTTTCCTTTGCACAGGTTTTGATAAATCTGCCCATTTGTTCATTAAACAATTCACCCCAAAGAATCTCATTCCACTCCCGTCTAATATTCTGGAGATTTTTTGCCAAAATGTACAATTTTAAATGTTAATATATTTAGCTGTTTGGAAGTGATGCTGGAAAATACAGACACATATATATACACACACATACATAAATATATACACATATACATACACACACAGTAATATATATATATATATATATATATATATATATATATATATATATATATATATATATATATATACACACACCTACATACATATATACACATATACATACACACACAGTAATATATACATATATATATATATATATATATATATATATATATATATACACACACATACATACATATATACACATATACATACCCACATATATATATAGAGATATATATATATATATATATATATATATATATATATATATATACACACATATACATACATATATACACATATACATACCCACACACACATATATATATATATATATATATATATATATATATATATATATATATATACACACATATATACACACACACATACACACACATATACACACACAGTAATATATATATATATATATATATATATATATATATATATATATATTACTGTAACTCATAGATGGTATATAACAAGTGGTAATTTATTAATTAATAGCAAGTAAGCCTTATACACTTAAACCTTGGATAGTAATGTTGTGCATTAAAAAATACCCTATCCCATATTTTTTAAACAGCAGTGTCTTGGAGGGGTACTCTGCTGGAAAAATAAATAAATGATTATATACATAAATCAACTGGTGCCAGCAAGTTAAACAGATTTGTAAATTACTTCTACATAAAAATCTTAATCCTTCCAGTACTTATCAGCTGCTGTATGCTCCCCAGAAAGTTGTGTAGTTCTCTAAAGTCTAACCACAGTGCTCTCTGCTGACACCTCTGTCCATGTCAGGAACTGTCCAGAGCAGAAACAAATCCCTATAGCAAAACTATAGCAACACTATTTCTCCCGTTACTATGTTCCGTCACAAAATAACGGCCGTTATTAATAACGGGCTATAACGGGTTAAAACAGCTATTAGAACAATCCCATAGACTATAATGGGATTTTCTAATGGCCGTGTAGGATTTTCTAACTGCCGTTTTACAGCTGATTTTCAGACAGAACTTCGTACGGATCTTTAACCTCTTCAGGACACCCGGACCGGGATGCCTGCTAAAATCATTCAGCAGGCATCCCACACATCGCCGAGGGGGGTCCTGAGACCCCCCCATGTTGGCGATAGCAGAAAATCCCATGTCAATTCAGACATGCGGTTTTCTGCTATTCAGGGCTGATCGGGTCTCTGGTGACCCGATCACCCAGAAAATAGGGATGATCGGAGCTGTCAGTGACACCCCCGATCATCCTGAGGGATAGGAGTAAGGTCGCAGTGCTGCGATCTCCTCCTATCCCCTGGCATTGGTCAGAACTGATTCTGACCAATGGCAGCGCAGGACTCGTCCTGCCCACCTCTGGATGTCGTGGGGAACGTGGGGAGAAGATGAAGGTCGGTACCTGGAGGAGAAGATGCGTGGGGACCGCCGATCGTTGCTGGAGACAGCGGAGATCATGGCGCAGGTAGGGAAATGACGGTGGGGGAAGGAAGGGGGCAGTAAGCGATATTCACTGCTGTCCTTCCCAGTGGGTGCCAAACTGCAACTCCCAGCATGCCCAGACAGCCGAAGGCTGTCTGGGCATGCTGGGATTTGTAGTTTTGCAACATCTGGAGGGTCACAGTTTGGAGACCACTGTTACAGTGGTGCCCAAACGGTAGCCCTCCAGATGTTGCCAAACTACAACTCTCAGCATGCCTAGACTGCCCAGGCATGCTGGAAGTTGTAGTTCTGTAACATCTGCCCCTTCAGATTTTGCAATTTTCATGAAATGTTTGAAAATTGTTGCTCTGCTTTGAAGCCCTCAAATAAAATGTATTTGGAATTTCCATTTTCCTTACAAGCAGAGAGTTTCAAAGTTAGAAAAATGCAAAATTTTCAAAATTTTCATGAAATTTGGGGATTTTTCACCAAAAAAGTAACGCCGAAAATTTACCACCAAAATAAAGTAGAATATGTCACGAAAAAACAATCTCAGAATCAGAATACTCGGTAAAAGCGTCAGAGTTATTAATGCGTAAAGCGACGGTGGTCAGAATTGCGAAAAAGGGCTCAGTCCTTAAGGTGAAAAAGGGCTGAAATGGAGAAATTTTGTAGCGTGAAAGGGGCTGAAGAAGGAGAGCAACTGGGAGGTAAAATAATAAAAAATTGTGCAATCTCATTGTTTAATTCTGTGTTTTAGGTTTTTATATAGTTTTTATTTATTTATTTTATAATATATATTTTTTTTGTACATCCCAACACTAGTAACCGATCCTCTGTCTAAATTATCGCATCTCACAATCCGTACGCCTTCTCTGCAGGTGCGCATTGTCTTATTTATCTTCCTTTTTTTTTTCCAGATACATTTTTAGGAGCGGTCTCCAATTTCGAGTTCATTTCATGCCACCAGGCTTAGAAATTGAAAGCAATGACCTGTAGAGGTGGAGCTGTAAAACTATCTTAGAAACATTAGGAGCTACATATTTCCACTGTCTCCAGACTTTTCACTTGTTTTATTACGTTGGAGCGCACAGGATTCCAGTGCGGCATTTATTACTGTTTTCCACTGTGATAAACATTTACGATAGCTCAGCATGGCGGCGTGTGATAGGAATATGGAGTGAGGATGAAGGGACGCCGCCGAACAGGCTGATAACTTCACTAAATCAATAGTCGGATTGAGGTTTTTTATTTTTCTGTGTTACATTTTTTGTTTTGTTTTTTTGTTTTGAGCTATTTGAGGCGGTTTCGCTGTAATTTCATTATCCTGACAGGACTGTTATATTTTAATATTTTAGCTTTTCTTTCAGGAGGCTTCAAAGCCATTTAGATGGAAAATGATTTGTGTGACATATCAGCTTCTAACAAAAATAGGGGACAGAATATGGCAAAAAAAAAAAAAAAAGACAAAAAAAAGAAAATAAATAATAGTAAAATATAATAATAATAATAATAATAATATTAATAATAATAATAGTAGTAGTAGTTGTTGTTATTTTTATTATTGTTATTATTATTATGTGTTGTTCAATATTGTTGCCATATATATATATATATATATATATATATATATATATATATATACATTTGTGTTAATTATTTTTATCATATATATTATGTTGATAGTTAGATATAGATAGATACATATATTTATACTAAAATAATAAAATGCCCTTTACATTTAATTGTTAATATTTTTGACTGTGTATGGAAACTAAAAATGAAGAGGGAAGAGGTTTGGGTAATTGCCCCACCCATGAACACTCTGACCACACCCCCTCACCCACCCCTAAGTTTCCAATCATAAAAAATCTTAAAATTTCACAAATTGAGCATTTGTATGTGACATATCTAATCATTTTCTTTATCTCAGTGATCTATTAACCCCTTCAGGACCAAGCCCATTTTGGCCTTAAGGACCAGAGCGTTTTTTGCACATCTGACCACTGTCACTTTAAACATTAATAACTCTGGAATGCTTGTAGTTATCATTCTGATTCCGAGATTGTTTTTTCGTGACATATTCTACTTTAACATGGTGGTAAAATTTTGTGGTAACTTGCATCCTTTCCTTGTGAAAAATCCTAAAATTTGATGAAAAATTTGAACATTTTGCATTTTTCTAACTTTGATGCTCTCTGCTTGTAAGGAAAATGTATATTACAAATAAATTTTTTTTTTATTTACATATAAAATATGTCTACTTTATGTTTGCATCATAAAAGCAACGAGTTTTTACTTTTGGAAGACACCAGAGGGCTTCAAAGTTCAGCAGAAATTTTCCAATTTTTCACAAAATTTTCAAACTCACTATTTTTCAGGGACCAGTTCAGGTTTGAAGTGGATTTGAAGGGTCTTCATATTAGAAATACCCCACAAAAGACCCCATTATAAAAACTGCACCCCCCCCCAAAGTATTCAAAATGACATTCAGTCATCATTTTAACCCTTTAGGTGTTTCACAGGAATAGAAGCAAAGTGAAGGAGAAAATTCACAATCTTCATTTTTTACACTCGCAAGTTCTTGTAGACCCAATTTTTTAATTTTTACAAGGGGAAAAAGGAGAAAATGTATACTTATATTTGTAGCCCAATTTCTCTTGAGTAAGCACATACCTCATATATCTATGTAAAGTGTTCGGCGGGCGCAGTAGAGGGCTCAGAAGGGAAAGAGCGACAAGGGGATTTTGGAGAGTACGTTTTTCTGAAATGGTTTTTGGGGGGCATGTTGCATTTAGGAAGCCCCTATGGTGCCAGAACAGCAAAAAACCCTCACATGGCATACCATTTTGGAAACTAGACCCCTTGAGGAACATAACAAGGAATAAATTGAGCCTTAATACCCCACAGGTGTTTCACGACTTTGCATATGTAAAAAAAAAAATATTTTTTTTCACTAAAATGTGTGTTTCCCCCCCAAATTTCACATTTTTCCAAGGGTTAATAGCAGGAAATACCCCCCAATATTTGTAACCCCTTCTCTTCTGAGTATGGAGGTACCCCATAAGTTGACCTGAAGTGCACTATAAGCGAACTACAATGCTCAGAAGAGAAGGAGTCATATTTGGCTTTTTGAGAGCAAATTTTGCTCGAGGAGCATGTCACATTTAGGAAGCCCCTATGGTGCCAGGACAGCAATAAAAAACCACATGGCAAACCATTTTGGAAACTAGACCCCTTGAGGAATGTAATAAGGAATAAAGTGAGCCTTAATACCCCACAGGTGTTTCACGACTTTTGCATATGTAAAAAAAAAAAAAAAATTTTTCACAAAAATGTGTGTTTCCCCCCAAATTTCACATTTTTCCAAGGGTTAATAGCAGAAAATACCCCGCAAAATTTGTAACCCCATCTCTTCTGCGTATGGAGGTACCCCATAAGTTGACCTGAAGTGCACTATGGGCGAACTACAATGCTCAGAAGAGAAGGAGTCATATTTGGCTTTTTGAGAGCAAATTTTGCTCGAGGAGCATGTCACATTTAGGAAGCCCCTATAGTGCCAGGACAGCAATAAAAAACCACATGGCATACCATTTTGGAAACTAGACCCCTTGAGGAACGTAACAAGGGGTACAGTGAGCATTTGCCCCCCACTGGTGTCTGACAGATCTTTGGAACAGTGGGCTGTACAAGTTTTCATTTTCACGGACCACTGTTCCAAAGATCAGTCAGACACCTGTGGGGGGTAAATTCTCACTGCACCCCTCATTACATTCCGTGAGGGGTGTCGTTTCCGAAATGGGGTCACATGTGTTTTTTTTTTTTTTGCGTTTGTCAAAACTGCTGTAACAATCAGCCACCCCTATGCAACTCACCTCAAATGTACATGGTGCGCTCTCCCTTCTGGGCCTTTTTGTGCGCCCCCAGAGCACTTTGCGCCCACATATGGAGTATCTCCGTAGTCGGGAGAAATTGCGTTACAAATTTTGGGGGCTTTTTTCCCTTTTACCTCTTGTGAAAATGTAAAGTATAGGGCAACATCAGCATGTTAGTGTAAAAAATTAAAAATTTTTACACTAACATTCTGGTGTAGACCCGAACATTTCCTTTTCATGAAGGGTTAAAGAAGAAAATATCTCCCAAACCTTGTAACGCAATTTCTCCCGAGTACGGCGATACCCCATATGTGACCCTAAACTGTTGCCTTGAAATACGACAGGGCTCCAAAGTGAGAGCGCCATGTGCATTTGAGGCCTAAATTAGGGATTTGCATAGGGGTGGACATAGGGGTATTCTACGCCAGTGATTCCCAAACAGGGTGCCTCCAGCTGTTGCAAAACTCCCAGCATGCGTGGACAGTCAACAGCTGTCCGGCAATACTGGGAGTTGTTGTTTTTCAACAGCTGGAGGCTCTGCTTTGGAAACAGTGGTGTATCGGACGTTCTTATTGGGGGAGGGGGACTGTGTAGGGGTATGTGTATATGTAGTGTTTTTAACTTTTTATTTTATTTTGTGTAGGTGTAGTGTAGTGTTTTTAGGGTACAGTCATATGGGCGGGGGATTACAGTGAGTTTCCCAGCGCAGAATTTGCTGCATCTCAAACTTGCAGCGAGAAACCCACTGTAAAAGCCTCGCCCATGTGAATGTACCCTGTACATTCACAGGGGGGGGGGGTGCACCAGCTGTTGCAAAACCACAACTCCCAGCATGCATGGTCTGTTAGTGCATGCTGGGAGTTATAGTTTTGCAACAGCTGGAGGCACACAGGTTAGGAAACACTGAGTTAGAAACAGACAATGTTTCCCAACCAGTGTGCCTCCAGTTGTAGCAAAACTACAACTCCCAGCATGCCAAGACAACTGAAGGGCATGCTGGGAGTTGTAGTTCGGCAATATCTGAAGGGCCAGATGTTGCTGAACTAAAACTCCCAGCATGCCTGGACAGTCAGTGCATGCTGAGAGTTGTAGTTTTGCAACAGCTGGAAGAGCACAGATTGGAGACCATTATACAATGGTCTCCAAACTGGGGCCCTCCAGATGTTGCAAAATTACAACTCCCAGCATGCCCAGACAGCCAAAGGCTGTCTAGGCATGCTGGGAGTTGTAGTTTTCAGACTCCTAGAAGCAGCAGTGAAGTTCTTCACTGCTGCTTCTGAGGACCATATACTCACCTGCCGGTCCCGTCACTGCTCGTCCACGTAGCCGGTCCCGCGCTGCTCCTCGGTCCCGCCGCTGGTTCGGGTAAGGCTGCCGGTCCCCACGTGTTCCCCCACCTATGCCGAGAGCCCCCGCAGCCATCGTCTCACGTTCTGCCCGACTTCGCGGGGGATCTGAACTTTCACCCTAGATCACAGTGATCGCTGACCAGGACCATCAATGGATGGTCCTGGGGGTGAAGTAGAAGTTGTCCCCTGCTGGAAACAGCGGGACTTCTGCCAGTTAACCCGTGCGATGCTGCGCATCGCCGGGTTAACTGAATGTCATTTATAAACGCCGGGATGCGCGAACGCACTGCACAACCCGGCGTTTATATATGCTATTCTGCGGGAAGGGGTTAATTTTACTCTTAAGCTTAGTGTTCCTCAACCTGGGTGCTTCCAGATGTAGCAAAACTACAACTCCCAGCATGCCCAGACAGCCAACGGCTGTCCGAACATGCTGGGAGTTGTCGTTTTGCAACAGCTGGAGGCACACTTGTTAAAGGGGTACTCCGGTGGAAAACTTTTTATATATTTTTTATTTTTTTAAATCAACTGGTGCCAGAAAGTTAAACAGATTTGTAAATTACTTCTATTAAAAAATATTAATCCTTCCAGGACTTATTAGCTGCTGAATACTACAGAGGAAATTACTTTCTTTTTGGAACACAGAGCTCTCTGCTGACATCACGAGTGCAATGCTCTCTGCTGACATCTCTGTCCATTTTAGGAACTGTCCAGAGTAGGAGGAAATCCCCATGGCAAACATATGCTGCTCTGGACAGTTCCTAAAATGGACAGAGATGTCAGCAGAGAGCTCTGTGTTCCAAAAAGTAAAGTATTTCCTCTGTAGTATTCAGCAGCTAATAAGAACTGGAAAAATTAAGATTTTTTTTAAATAGAAGTAATTACAAATCTGTTTAATTTTCTGGCACCAGTTGATTTTATAAAGAAGAAGTTTTCCACCAGAGTACCCCTTTAACCCCTTAACCCCTTAAGGACTGTTTTTTTTTTCCGTTTTTGCATTTTCGTTTTTTGCTCCTTGCCTTTAAAAAATCATAACTCTTTCAATTTTGCACCTAAAAATCCATATGATGGCTTTTTTTTTGCGCCACCAATTCTACTTTGTAATGACGTCAGTCATTGTGCCCAAAAATCTACAGTGAAACGGAAAAAAAATCATTGTGAGACAAAATTGAAAAATAAATGCTGTTTTGTAACTTTTGGGGGCTTCCGTTTCTACGTAGTACCTTTTTCGGTAAAAATGACACCTGATATTTATTCTGTAGGTCCATACGGTTAAAATGATCCCCTACTTATATAGGTTTGATTTTGTCGACTTCTGGAAAAAATCATAACTACATGCAGGAAAATTAAAACGTTTAAAATTGTCATTTCTGACCCCTATAACTTTTTTATTTTTCCGCGTATGGGGTGCTATGAGGGCTCATTTTTTGCGTCGTGATCTGAAGTTTTTAGCGGTACCATTTTTGCAGTGATCTGACTTATTGATCGTTTTTTATTCATTTTTTCATGATATAAAAAGTGACCAAAAATGCACTATTTTGGACTTTGGAATTTTTTTGCGTGCACGCCATTGACCGTGCGGTTTAATTAACAATATATTTTTATAATTCGGACATATCCGCAAGCGGCGATACCATATATGTTTATTTTTATTTACACTGTGTTTTATTTTATGGGAAAAGGGGGGTGATTCAAACTTTTAATAGGGAAGGGGTTAATTGATCTTTATTCACTTTCCCCCCCCCCTTTTTTTTGCAATGTTATAGCTCCCATAGGGACCTATAACACTGCACACACTGATCTCTTATACTGATCATTATTATCCCATAGAGACCTATAACTCTACACACACCGATCATTGTTATCCCATAGGGACCTATAACACTGCACACACTGATCATTGTTATCCCATAGGGACCTATAACACTACACACACCGATCATTGTTATCCCATAGGGACCTATAACACTGCACACACTGATCATTGGTATCCCATAGGGACCTATAACACTGCACACACTGATCTTTCACATTGATCACTGGCTTCTCATAAGAAACCACTGATCGATGATTCTGCCGCTTGACTGCTCATGTCTGGATCTCAGGCACTGAGCAGTCATTCGGCGATCGGACAGCGAGGAGGCAGGTAGGGACCCTGCTGCTGTCCTGTAAGCTATTTGGGATGCCACAATTTCGCCGCGGCTATCCCGAACAGCCCACTGAGCTAACCGGCATGGTTTCAGTTTCACTTTAGATGCGGCATTCAACTTTGAACACCGCGTCTAAAGGGTTAATAGCAAACGGCACAGCGATCAATGCCGCGCGCTATTAGCCACGGGTCCCGGCCGTGGCCCCGCGTTATAGATCGGGAGCGGACACATGACGTTCTAGTACGTCATGTGTCCTTAAGGGGTTAAGGACGAAGGACGTACCGGTATGTCCTGAGTCCTTTCCCTTTCTATAACGCGGGGCCACGGCCGGGACTCGTGGCTAATAGCGCGCGGCATTGATCGCTGTGCCGTTTGCTATTAACCCTTTAGATGCGGCGTTCAAAGTTGAACGTTGCGTCTAAAGTGAAAGTGAAACCATGCCGGTTAGCTCAGGGAGCTGTTCAGGATTGCCGCGGCGAAATCGCAGCATCCCGAACAGCTGTTAGACACGAGGAGGGTCTCCTACCTTGCCCCCTGGTGTCCGATCGCCGAATGACTGCTCAGTGCCTGAGATCCAGGCATGAGCAATCAAGCGGCAGAATCATCGATTACTGGTTTTCCTATGAGAAACCAGTGATCAATGTGAAAGATCAGTGTGTGCAGTGTTATAGGTCCCTATGGGATAACAATGATCAGTGTAAGAGATCAGTGTGTGCAGTGTTATAGGTCCCTATGAGAAAACAATGATCAATATAAGAGATCAGTGTGTGCAGTGTTATAGTCTCCGATGGGATAACAATGATCAGTGTGTGCATAGTTATAGTCTCCTATGGGATAACAATGATCAGTGTGTGCAGTGTTATAGTCCCCTATGGGATAACAATGATCATTGTGTGCAGTGTTATAGTTCCCTACGGGATAACAATAATCAGTGTGTGCAGTGTTATAGTCCCCTATGGGATAACAATGATCAGTGTGTGCAGTGTTATAGTCCCCTATGGGATAACAATGATCAGTGTGTGCAGTGTTATAGTCCCCTACGGGATAACAATAATCAGTGTGTGCAGTGTTATAGTTCCCTATGGGATAACAATGATCAGTATAAGAGATCAGTGTGTGCAGTCTTATAGGTCCCTATGGGAGCTATAGCACTGCAAAAAAAAAAAGTGGAAAAAAAAGTGAATAAAGATCATTTAACTCCTCCCCTATTAAAAGTTTGAATCACCCCCCTTTTCCCATTTAAAAAAAAAACTTTGTAAATAAAAATAAAAATAAACATATGTGGTATTGTCGCGTGTGGAAATGTCCGAATTATAAAAATATATCATTAATTAAACCACACGGTCAATGGCGTACGCACAAAAAATTCCAAAGTCCAAAATAGTGCATTTTTGGTCATTTTTTATATCATGAAAAAATGAATAAAAAGTGATCAACAAGTCAGATCAATAAAAAATGGTACCACTAAAAACTTCCGATCACGGCGCAAAAAAATGATCCCTCATACCGCCCCATACACGGAAAAATAAAAAAGTTATAGGGGTCAGAAGATGACAATTTTAAACGTATAAATTTTCCTGCATGTAGTAATGATTTTTTCCAGAAGTGCGACAAAATCCAACCTATATAAGTAGGGGATCATTTTAATCGTATGGACCTACAGAATAAAGAGAAGGTGTCATTTTTACCGACAAATGTACTGCGTAGAAACGGAAGCCCCCAAAAGTTACAAAACAGCACTTTTTTTTCTTCAATTTTGTCTCACAATGATTTTTTTTTTTTTCGTTTCGCCGTAGATTTTTGGGCAAAATGACTAATGTCATTACAAAGTAGAATTGGTGGTGCAAAAAATAAGCCATCCTATGGATTTTTAGGTGCAAAATTTAAAGATTTATGGTTTTTTAAAGGCAAGGAGGAAAAAATGAAAATGCAAAAACGGAAAAACCCTCAGTCCTTAAGGGGCTAAACCGCTATACCACATATAAACTGTGGACTGGTGTGGCGCTGTTTTCAGAAAAAATCAGCAATTTTGTTTTTTATTTTCTTTTTTTAAATCTTAGGTTTTTAGATCGTAACTAATGGTATACATTTGTTATATTTCTGTGTTTTAGTTGCATCACAAATACCTTCTGTGGCGATGGCTGCCTGTGTGTGTGTGTGTGTGTGTGTGTATATATATATATATATATATATATATATATATATATATGTATATATGTATATATATCACACTGATATCTGTATCTATGGATCTTGTTGGGTATAATTTACTGTGGTGGAGTTCTCATTGATTCTTTAGTTTTCTTTTATGCTTTTCATTCATCTTCTGTTAACGTGTCGGATCAGTGACCTTTTCTCTGTGCGGCGCTATTTGTTTCATACTTCAATAATTGACTGATTTCACACTCATCAATAAGAAACTGAAATATACTACCGGCAATGCCATTTGTCATTGTTATATTCAATTCTTGTAGATATTAAAAAGGGAGGAACAACATGTGAGAGATAGAGGAGTGCTGGAAAAAGTGGAATGCAGTGCCACCGAATATAAGCGTGGACAAAAATGGAACTACAACGTGATGTAAGAAAATGTATAAAAAATAACCACTATATATGTTTCCTGGTACAACTATTAATGCTATTTATGGAGGTTATTTTAAGTACCTTTTTGTTCCACTCTATGTCACAGGACACGCTTCCACTTCAATCAGCAGGCAAACAACACTACTTTATACAAGTCTGGACCCTCATCAGCTTCATTCGACAGGTTGCAGGATAAATAAAAACATAAGATAGAAACAAACAAAACCCTAGACCGTCTAGTCACTAACTAAACAATCCATTGTGCCCTGACTATCAACTGGTGGGCTTTTCCCGGCCAGTTAAACTTATGCCTCCTGCAACCTTCTACTCACTGTTCACACACAGTGTTTGCAACCTCTTGCTGTGTGTCTCGTCCACACTTCACTGTTGGGGCCACTAACAGTTCGGGCTGTGTGTTCCTCACCAGGACCCCTGCCTCCCCCCATACAGCCACCTTGCTGTCTTCTGGGGAGAGCTCAGACTACACTGTCTGAATTACTTTTAAATACACTTCCCCTTTCTGCTACCTCATTAATTAGGCCACATGTGGAGTTTTCTCCAGGGTTAGCTAGGGAAATACACCCTTTCCTTGCCACAGTGCTTATATAATATAGATAGATATAGATAATATATAAATATATATATATATATATATATATATATATGTATATATATATATATATATATATATATATATATATATATATATATAACAATAAAAAAATAAAACAAAACTTGAAGCACAACTTATCGCTATCCAAGCCCGGTGCCAGCGTCCCAGACCCGATCAAAGTCCACCTATACACACGATGGCGCAGCACTCATAAATAGTGAAAAAAAAAAGAATTTATTGCCTCACATCACAGCAATGTTTCTGTCCTCTCACAGGACCATTTTCAAGCTTTAGTACAGAAACATTGCTATGATGTGAACCAATAAATTCTTGATTTTTTTCACTATTTTTGAGTGCTGCGCCATCATGTGTGTGAAGTAAACCTACCCGAGAGGCCAATATTGTATCTGTACTGTGGCCCTGGATTCAGATGGGGCCCTATGGTCTCTCTGCCACATAAAGAGACCCCAGTATTATACCTAGCACAGGGTTGATGGGCTCGGGCCGGATCCACCCGTTATATGTGACAGTAATTACTGTGACAATTCCCATATTCATCTCCATCTGATGATAATTTCTCACAGATAAATAAATGTCAGAGGTGTCTGAGAGGCCCATTAGGTAACGGCTCCGGATCCAGAGATAGAACATATTACACTTGTTAGGGAAGAATTCTCACATTGTGGCAGAGAAACCTGCGGAGCGGCGAACCCCATTAGTGATACTATATAAAGTACTATATAAAATACAATATAAAGTACAGCGCTATGATGAGCCGCCGAGGAGAAGAACTAATTCCAAGTGCTCGGGCTGAAAATAAATCTACAGCAGAAATGTAACTTCTCATATACAATGATATAAAACATTGATATTTATCTATCTCTTATCTATCTATCTATCTATCTATCTATCTCATATCTATCTCATATATATCTATCTATCTATCTATCTATCTATCTCATATCTATCTATCTATCTAATATCTATCTATCTATCTATCTATCTATCTCATATCTATCTCATATCTATCTATCTATCTAATATCTATCTATCTATCTATATATCTAATATCTATCTATCTATCTATCTATCTATCTATCTATATATCTATCTCATATCTATCTCATATCTATCTATCTATCTCATATCTATCTCATATCTATCTATCTAGAATTGAAAATAAATTTTGGCAGCACACATAGGCGAAAAGGGGGGTGCACGCTGGATAACCCGGTCCCAGGTCCAAAGTAGTTATGCAAAAAGGCAGCGGCACACCAATTTCCAAGTGAAAAGAATGAATGGCTTTTATTTCAACCAAACATCTATAGGAGCGACGTTTTGCCTGTCTCACACAGGCATTGTCAAGCAGTGACTGATATACAATGTGACTGTGATATACAATGACTGATATACATTGTATATCAGTCACTGCTTGACAATGCCTGTGTGAGACAGGCAAAACGTCGCTCCTATAGATGTTTGGTTGAAATAAAAGCCATTCATTCTTTTCACTTGGAAATTGGTGTGCCGCTGCCTTTTTGCATATCTATCTATCTATCTCATATCTATCTATCTAAAATCTATCTATCTATCTATCTAATATCTATCTATCTATCTCATATCTATCTATCTATCTATCTATCTAATATCTATCTATCTATCTCATATCTATCTCATATCTATCTATCTATCTCATATCTATCTCATATCTATCTATCTATCTCATATATATCTCATATCTATCTATCTATCTATCTCATATCTATCTCATATCTATCTATCTCATATCTATCTATCTATCTATCTATCTATCTATCTCAAATCTATCTATCTCATATCTATCTATCTATTTCCTCTTTGTTCTATATACATCACTGGTCATATTTGTTATGTGAACATAGTGCAGCCACATAATTTTTTTGTATATAATAAACCAGTATAAAACAATATCATAACATGGCATACTACTGTGCAGTGCAACATATAATAATATAATAATAATAGAAAAACAGAGAACAAAAAATTACCATAAAACTTTGCTGTGAAAAACAAAAATCAATCTGCTGGAGGAGTCACCACTGCCACCACTTACCACAACTGGAGAATGGAAGACGGAAGACCGTTGTCTGGTGTGAGGAGTCTCCATTCCAGCTGTGAACTTCAGATGGGTCAGAATTTGATGTAAGCAACGTAAAGAATGGATCCCCCTGGCCTTGTATCAGAGGGTCAGGCTGTGGGGGTGTAATGCTGGGGGGGGGGGGGGGGGGGGGGGCTCATTTTCTGGGCACACTGTGGCCCCTTAGAACCAATTGATCCCGGTATAACATATCACAGACGGAAAAAATAATACTACTAAAACTTAACTTTTAATTACCAATGATGAAAGGATGATTATCGCTAACCAGTGGTGATATGAAAGGAAAACCCTTGGGTTAGAAACGTATGCAGATCCATGTACAAGTAAGACAAAAAAACACAAGATTAATAAAGTTGCCCCTATTATCTCTTAGCCCATAAATGTTATGGCAGGAACCTACTGTGATAGTTAACGGTTTGGTAGATGCCAATGGCTAAATGACAAGTGAAAAAAACGTAATCCGTAGAATATTAATGAATCAACAACCCAACACGTTTTGCCCCCAAAAATATACAGGGTTCATCAGGGGTGTATAAACAATAGGAATAGCCATATCCCATCAGTTCTTGCTCTAGGTAGAATGTGGTTACATAGAACAAAACACAGTCCGCTGGAGGACCACTCACTCAGATAACCATGGGCCCGTGCTGCTATTGTAGTGATGAAGCAACAGGATACTCTTATGCAGGAACATTCACGGCCGGTCATAGTGTTGATGCAAGTCCCCAGTAACCAAGTTCCCAGTACGTACCCAAGAGCGGCTACTGGGGACTTGAATCAACACTGTGACCGGCCATGAATGTTCCTGCATAATGTTGCTTCAATTTATGCAGACTAAAGTCATCAATTGCCGAGCCGCGAGGTTCATTACAAACCAATTTACTGTAAGTTCGCCCAACTCTTTTACTGACCCTGTCCGTCACCTTATGACCACAGTGCGACCCATCTTGTGAAGATACTTCCTGCAGGATAATGCCCTATGTCACATGACATCATCTCATAAATTATTTAGATATATTAATTAAAAAAGGAAATTAAAACAAGGAATAACTAAATAAAATAAAAAAGGAAGAAGGAAGAAGGATATGTAGAAGAGGATAGAGATCTAGTTTACTCTGTTCAGTTTTTACAGAAGAAAATGAAGGAAAAGAACCTCAGTTAGGGAGGAAGAATAATTAATCTTTTGATGCTTGTGTCTTTACAGAAGAAGAGGTTCTGTTACAGCTGTCTAAAGTTAAGATAAAGAAGTCACAGGGGCCTGATGGGATACATCCAAAGTTATTAAAAGAGCTCAGTGGTCTCTTAGCAAAACCAACAACACATACATTTAAAGGGGCACTCCACCCCTAGACATCTTATTCCCTATCCAAACCATAGGGGATAAGATGTGTGATCATGGGGGTCCTGCTGCTGGGGACCCTCACAATCAAACATTGATGCGATGCAAAGACCTCTAAAAGATGGAAGTGAACAACGTACCGTATATAACACGCACTGGCGTATAACCCCCCCCCCCCCCCCATTTTAACAGGGAAATGTAAGTAAAAAGAAAGAAAAAATAAAATAAATGACTTGGACTAAATGCCCCATCATCCCCCCAACATTGTTTTCTTCTGCACCTCAGTTTGGTCCTGTCCCCTCCAGTGCCACATCATTCCCTTTTATCAGTCCCTGTGCCACATTTACCCCTCTCATTGCCACCCTCCATGTCTCATCATCCCCCCCATGTCTCATCATTTCCCCCTGTCATAGACCACCACTAGCCATGCAGACATTGAGCATTTAGTGCCTCCCCCACCATCATTTCCCCCTGTCTCATCATGTCCCCCATCATTCCCCCCTCATCATCCCCCCACCCTGTCCCATCCTCCTAGTTTTGCAACATCTGGAGGTCTGCAGGTTGAAGACCACTGTCCTATGCTTCCCCTCCCTCATCATTCCCCCTTTTCCCTGCTTTTCATATTTTTTTTAATTTTCCTTACCTTTCTGCGCTTCGGCTGTCTTGCGGGCTGCGGGGTCAGTGAAGCAGATGAGTGACGTCCTCTCCTGGCTCCTCTGCGCGGCATCAGGGATGTCACTTTTCAGCGGCGACTACAGGAAATGAAAAGTTGCGTTACTGATGCCGCGCAGAGAAGCCAGGAGAGGACGTCACTCATCTGCTTCACTGACCGCAGCCCGCAAGACCCCTCGCCTGACCAGACCTGCCGAAGCGCAGACAGGTAAAGAAAATTAAAAAAAAACTATAAAAAGAAGGAAAATGGGAATGATGAGGGAGGGGGAGGTAAGAAAAATGAAAAGTAAAACTGTCACTTGTTTTCTCCTGCACTATCCACAGGTACTGGTGTGGTGGATAGTGCGGGCGACGCTGATTAAAAGGTAGGGTAAATTTGGACAAGATAGGGCTCATTTTAATCAGCGTCTCCCGCACTATCCACCAGTACCTGTGGATAGTGCAGGAGAAAACAAGTGACAGTTTTCCAGAGCGGGGAGGAGACGCCACTGGTCACTGATATAAAGTGGCCGCGGCTGTGCTGCTAATACTTAACAAGCAGCCGCTGCTGCAGCCACTTTAAATCTGTGACCAGAAGATTTATCGGCGTATAACACGCAGGCAGGCTTTTTGCCTTAAATTTAAGTTTTAAAAGTGCCTGTTATACGCCAATAAATACGGTATTGTCCATTGTAACTGGTGGGGGTAAAAACTTCCCCTGTAAGGCCCTATTCTCCTATTCTCGCATTATTAATTCCCTTCTTGGCAAGTGTTACTCACCCTAAAAAGGGCGGCCCCACACAGGAACCTCTCCCTATTTTTTTTACCCCCACCAGTTATAATGGACTATACGTTGTTCCCTTCCACCTTTTAGAGGTCTTTGCATCACATCAATGTTTGGTGGTGTAGGTGGCACATGGTGTTTTTTTGCACACCTTTCTTTTTGTTTGATTTAAAATAAAAATGTGGGTCCATATATTTATCCTCAGCATATTATTAAAAGTTAAGTTTTACGTAATGCATATCCTCAATACTTACTTGTGCACACTAACATTTTTACAAAAGAGACCGTTTTCTTCTGTCTACCTGTCTCAGTTACTATTCTGATCCTAGCATCCACCTGATGCTACACATCTTATGTCAAGTTCTCCTTCTTTCACCCACCTTAATCACCGGTACTGATATTGCCACCCACCACACCACTCTGTCACCAGGTCACATTCAGGACTCCTGATGCTGTTGCCGTCTTTAGGCTGTCTCATTCTGCCACTATATGGTCTCCTCATGCTGCTGCCACCTCCACACTGTGTCATTCAGCCACTATATGGTCTCCTCATGCTGCCAACACCTCCATGCTGTGTCATTCAGCCACTATATGGTCTCCTCATGCTGCTGCCACCTCCACGTTGCGTCATTCAGCCACTATATGTTCTCCTCATGCTGCCACTACCCCAACACTGTGTTATTCAGCCACTATATGTTCTCCTCATGCTGCCGCCACCTCCAGGCTGTGCCATTCAGCCACTATGTGGTCTCCTCATGCTGCTGCAACCTCCACGCTGTGTCATTCAGCCACTATATGGTCTCCTCATGCTGATTCCACCTCCAGGCTCTGTCATTTTTCTGCTCTGCGACAGTGTTTCCAAGGGTAGGTTTACACTACTGAATTCCTGCGGAATTCCGCGGTGTGAACTTAACGTTAGGGTGAATGGGTTTCCGCGAGACCCATTCACACTGCGGAATTTCAGCGGCGGACCATTCCGCTGCTGAAATTGTTCAGCGCAAAGAAAGAACATGTTCATTCTTTGTGCGGAAGTCCGCGAGCACTGCATTGTCAATGGTGACGGCGCAGTGCCACGCGGTCCTTCTGCCACCGCCGGCTGCCAGTCTGAATCTCCGCTCGCTGAATTCAGCGAGCGGAGATTCCGTTCAAGTAGTGTGAACATACCCTAATAGTGACGCCTCTGATCTGCATGTCATACTGATTAACAGTATTATTTCACTAACCCAGCACACACCCTATGCATGTTACAGCAAGACAAAGTGTTCTACACCCATATTGAGGCTCTCTGTAGGCTAGAAATAGCCGTTTTTAATTGACTGAATCAAGTTTTTCAAAAATGTGTGCATCTCTAGTGAGTGGATATATGCTTCTTTTTTGTTCATGGGTGTATAGGGAGAGGTATTAGCAGTAGAGGGAAGTGCTCATGGGTGTATAGGGAGATGTACTAGCAGTAGAGGGAAGTGCTCATAGGTGTATAGGGAGAGGTATTATCAGTAAAAGGAAGTGTTCATGGTTGTATAGGGAGAGGTATCAGCAGTAGTGTGAGGTGCTCATTGGTATGTATGGAGAGGTAATAGCAGTAGAGCAAAGTGCTCATGGGTGAAAAAGGAGAGGCAATAGCATTAGAGAGAAGTGCTCATGGGTGAATAGGAAGAGGTATTAGCAGTAGAGCGAAGTGCTCATGGGTGTAAAGGAAGAGGTATTGGCAGTAGAGGGAGGTGCTCATAGATGTATAGGAAGTGGTATTGGCAGTAGAGGGAAGTGCTCATGAAAATGTACAGAGCACTGGTTAGACCTCACTTGGAGTATTGTGCATTACTGAAGACCGTATCTCCAGAAAGATATAGATACTTTGTAGAGCGTTCAGAGAAGACACTAAACTAGTCCAAGAACTGAGGATAAAACTGACCAGGAAAGGTTCCAAGATCTTCTCATGTATAGAAGAAAGAGGAGACAGAGGGAGATAATATAATTTATAGATCTTTCTTTGTTTCTGTTATCACAGATAATTATTAACCGGTCCCTAGGAGCGCCTGCATACAAGCGTTCTCTTTTTTTCTTTCCCTACACCCCTGGAGCCATTCTGTCCAGCGGAGGTTTTACCGGTGGTGATTTCTACAGAAAATCCTGAAGAATTTTACTTTGCAAATATAAAAAAAAATCTTATTCTGTGAATTTGGATAAAACTTTGTGCCACTCGCCCCGCAGCTTCTATACACAGACACTGTGCTAGTGCTTTCAAAACTATTTTAACAGAAAACCTGCTTGGATATCTTAAAATAAAGCTAGAACAATTTGCCTTAATGAATTTCTATATAAAGTTATCACTCCAAGTTAAAAATGTCAACACTGTATAATAATGACCCGACGCATCTGCGCCATTGTGAGCGCCGTTCACATCGATACAATTATTCAATCCGTAATGATGTCTCAGCGCCACCGTCTACAACTTCTCAAGTGTTGACATTATTAGAATATAATACAGAAGCCGCCATTATAATAAGATATGGTTCTAATGGGGAAATATTCATTATTATTATTTGTCCTATTTTTTTTCCAAATGGCATGTCTCAATAGAGCGACTGGTGCTTACGGGCTGCCGTGTGACTGATCCGATATTCTGCTGACAGCAGCACCGAGCGAAAAATGCAGAGACAAAGCTGTAGAATCGTGGGTTCTGGTGGGAAGTTCTGCAGAGTTCGCTGTTTTTGGGAGAAATTATTGTTTTTCTAATCCTGAAAAAAACTTTAAAAGCGATTGCAAGGAAATAAATCAGTGTTTCTAAACAATGGTGCCTCCAGCTGTTGCAAAACTACAACTCCCAGCATGCCAGGACAACCAAGTGTCATTAGCAAAAACTTTTTATGTAATGTACACAATATCATTATATGGATATATATTATGTACATTGATTAAAAAATGTGTATATTTTTGGGTAAAAAGGCTGTTTTTGTCCCTGCAGCTTTTGCCTGTGTGTCTCAGTGAGGAAACCAGATACAGGAAGTGTGGGTAGACAATCAGGGCTCTGTGCAATGAGGAAAATAAGGGCTCTGTGCGCTGAGGACAAGTAGGGCTCTGTACACTGAGGACAAGCAGGGCTCTGTACACCGAGGACAAGCAGGACTCTGTACACTGAGGAAAAGTGGGGCTCTGTACACTGAGGACAAGCAGGGCTCTGTACACTGAGGATAAGAGGGGCTCTGTACACTGAGGACAAGCAGGGCTCTGTACACTGAGGACAAGCGGGGCTCTGTACACTGAGGACAAGCAGGGCTCTGTACACTGAGGACAAGCAGGGCTCTCTACACTGAGGACAAGCAGGGCTGTGTACACATAGGACAAGCAGGGCTCTGTAAACTGAGGACAAGCAGAACTCTGTACACTGAGGACAAGTAGGGCTCTGTACACTGAGAACAAGCAGGGCTGTGTACACTGAGGACAAGCGGGGCTCTGTATACTGAGAACAAGCGGGGCTCTGTATACTGAGGACAAGCGAGGCTCTGTACACTGAGGACAAGCAGGGCTCTGTACACTGAGAACAAGCAGGGCTGTGTACACTGAGGACAAGCGGGGCTCTGTACACTGAGGACAAGTAGGGCTCTGTACGCTGAGGACAAGCAGGGCTCTGTAAACTGAGGACAAACAGGGCTCTGTACACTGACGACAAGCGGGGCTCTGTATACTGAGGACAAGCGGGGCTCTGTACACTGAGGACAAGCAGGGCTCTGTACACTGAGGACAAGCAGGGCTCTGTACACCGAGGACAAGCGGGGCTCTGTACACTGAGGACAAGTGGGGCTCTGTACACTGAGGACAAGCGGGGCTCTGTACACTGAGGACAAGCAGGGCTCTGTACACTGAGAACAAGCAGGGCTGTGTACACTGAGGACAAGCGGGGCTCTGTACACTGAGTACAAGCCACGCTCTGTACACATAGGACAAGCAGGGCTCTGTACACTGAGAAAGAGCAGGACTCTGTACATTGAGGAAAAGTAGGGCTCTGTACACTGAGGACAAGCAGGGCTCTGTACACTGAGGACAAGCAGGGCTCTGTACACTGTGGACAAGCAGGGCTGTGTACACATAGGACAAGCAGGGCTCTGTACACTGAGAAAGAGCAGGACTCTGTACACTGAGGACAAGTAGGGCTCTGCACACTGAGGACAAACAGGGCTCTGTTCATTGAGGGCAAGCAGGGCTCTGTACACTGAGGACAAGCAGGGCTCTCTACACTGAGGTCAAGCAGGGCTGTGTACACATAGGACAAGCAGGGCTCTGTATACTGATAACAAGCAGGACTCTGTACACTGAGGACAAGCGTCACTCTGTACACTGAGGACAAGCGGGACTCTGTATACTGAGGACAAGCGGGGCTCTGTACACTGAGGACAAGCGGGGCTCTGTACACTGAGGACAAGCAGGGCTCTGTACACTGAGGACAAGCAGGGCTCTGTACACTAAGGACAAGCAAGGCTCTGTACGCTGAGGACAAGCAGGGCTCTATACACTGAGGACAAGCGGCGCTCTGTACACTGAGGACAAGCAGGGCTCTGTACACTGAGGACAAGCGGGGCTCTATATACTGAGGACAAGCGGGGCTCTGTACACTGAGGACAAGTGGGGCTCTGTACACTGAGGACAAGCGGGGCTCTGTACACAGAAGACAAGCAGGGCTCTGTACACTGAGGACAAGCAGGGCTGTGTACACATAGGACAAGCAGGGATCTTTATACTGAGGACAAGCAGGGCTCTGTACACTGAGGACAAGCAGGGCTCTGTACACTGAGGACAAGCAGGGCTCTGTACACTGAGGACAAACAGGGCTCTGTACACTGACGACAAGCGGGGCTCTGTATACTGAGGACAAGCGGGGCTCTGTACACTGAGGACAAGCAGGGCTCTGTACACTGAGGACAAGCAGGGCTCTGTACACCGAGGACAAGCGGGGCTCTGTACACTGAGGACAAGTGGGGCTCTGTACACTGAGGACAAGCGGGGCTCTGTACACTGAGGACAAGCAGGGCTCTGTACACTGAGAACAAGCAGGGCTGTGTACACTGAGGACAAGCGGGGCTCTGTACACTGAGTACAAGCCACGCTCTGTACACATAGGACAAGCAGGGCTCTGTACACTGAGAAAGAGCAGGACTCTGTACACTGAGGAAAAGTAGTTCTCTGTACACTGAGGACAAGCAGGGCTCTGTACACTGAGGACAAGCAGGGCTCTGTACACTGTGGACAAGCAGGGCTGTGTACACATAGGACAAGCAGGGCTCTGTACACTGAGAAAGAGCAGGACTCTGTACACTGAGGACAAGTAGGGCTCTGCACACTGAGGACAAACAGGGCTCTGTTCATTGAGGGCAAGCAGGGCTCTGTACACTGAGGACAAGCAGGGCTCTCTACACTGAGGTCAAGCAGGGCTGTGTACACATAGGACAAGCAGGGCTCTGTATACTGATAACAAGCAGGACTCTGTACACTGAGGACAAGCGTCACTCTGTACACTGAGGACAAGCGGGACTCTGTATACTGAGGACAAGCGGGGCTCTGTACACTGAGGACAAGCGGGGCTCTGTACACTGAGGACAAGCAGGGCTCTGTACACTGAGGACAAGCAGGGCTCTGTACACTAAGGACAAGCAAGGCTCTGTACGCTGAGGACAAGCAGGGCTCTATACACTGAGGACAAGCGGCGCTCTGTACACTGAGGACAAGCAGGGCTCTGTACACTGAGGACAAGCGGGGCTCTATATACTGAGGACAAGCGGGGCTCTGTACACTGAGGACAAGTGGGGCTCTGTACACTGAGGACAAGCGGGGCTCTGTACACAGAAGACAAGCAGGGCTCTGTACACTGAGGACAAGCAGGGCTGTGTACACATAGGACAAGCAGGGATCTTTATACTGAGGACAAGCAGGGCTCTGTACACTGAGGACAAGCAGGGCTCTGTACACTGAGGACAAGCAGGGCTCTGTACACTGAGGACAAGCAGGGCTCTGTACACTGAGGACAAGCGGGGCTCTGTACACTGAGGACAAGCAGGGCTCTGTACACTCAAGACAAGCAGAGTTCTGTAAGGAGAGGACAAGCAGGGCTCTGCATACTGAGGACAAGAAGGGCTATGTACACTGAGGACAAGCAGGGCTCCGTACACTGAGAACAAGAAGGACTCTGTACACTGAGGACAAGTAGGGCTCTGTACACTGAGGACACGCGGCGCTCTGTACACTGAGGACAAGAAGGGCTCTGTACACAGAGGACAAGCGGGGCTCTGTATACTGAGGACAAGCGGGGCTCTGTATACTGAGGACAAGCGGGGCTCTGTACACTGAGGACAAGCAGGGCTCTGTACACTGAGGACAAGCAGGGCTCTGTACACTGAGGACAAGCGGGGCTCTGTACACTGAGGACAAGCGGGGCTCTGTACACTGAGGACAAGCAGGACTCTGTACACTGAGAACAAGCAGGGCTGTGTACACTGAGGACAAGCGGGGCTCTGTACACTGAGTACAAGCAGGGCTCTGTACACTGAGGACAAGCAGGGCTCTGTACACTGTGGACAAGCAGGGCTGTGTACACATAGGACAAGCAGGGCTCTGTACACTGAGAAAGAGCAGGACTCTGTACACTGAGGACAAGTAGGGCTCTGTACACTGAGGACAAGCAGGGCTCTGTACACTGAGGACAAGCAGGGCTCTGTATGCTGAGGACAAGCAGGGCTCTGCACACTGAGGACAAACAGGGCTCTGTTCACTGAGGACAAGCAGTGCTCTGTACACTGAGGACAAGCAGGGCTCTCTACACTGAGGTCAAGCAGGGCTGTGTACACATAGGACAAGCAGGGCTCTGTATACTGAGAACAAGCAGGACTCTGTACACTGAGGACAAGTAGGGCTCTGTACACTGAGAAAAAGCGGGGCTGTGTACATTGAGGACAAGCAGGGCTGTGTACACTGAGGAAAAGCAGGGCTCTGTACACTGAGGACAAGCGGCGCTCTGTACACTGAGGACAAGCGGCACTCTGTACACTGAGGACAAGCGGGGCTCTGTATACTGAGGACAAGCGGGGCTCTGTACACTGAGGACAAGTGGGGCTCTGTACACTGAGGACAAGCAGGGCTCTGTACACTGAGGACAAGCAGGGCTCTGTACACTAAGGACAAGCAAGGCTCTGTACGCTGAGGACAAGCAGGGCTCTATACACTGAGGACAAGCGGCGCTCTGTACACTGAGGACAAGCAGGGCTCTGTACACTGAGGACAAGCGGGGCTCTGTATACTGAGGACAAGCGGGGCTCTGTACACTGAGGACAAGTGGGGCACTGTACACTGAAGACAAGCGGGGCTCTGTACACAGAAGACAAGCAGGGCTCTGTACACTGAGGACAAGCAGGGCTGTGTACACATAGGACAAGCAGGGATCTTTATACTGAGGACAAGCAGGGCTCTGTACACTGAGGACAAGCAGGGCTCTGTACACTGAGGACAAGCAGGGCTCTGTACACTGAGGACAAGCAGGGCTCTGTACACTGAGGACAAGCGGGGCTCTGTACACTGAGGACAAGCAGGGCTCTGTACACTGAGGACAAGCAGGGCTCTGTACACTGAGGACAAGCAGGGCTCTGTATGCTGAGGACAAGCAGGGCTCTGCACACTGAGGACAAACAGGGCTCTGTTCACTGAGGACAAGCAGGGCTCTGTACACTGAGGACAAGCAGGGCTCTCTTCACTGAGGTCAAGCAGGGCTGTGTACACATAGGACAAGCAGGGCTCTGTATACTGAGAACAAGCAGGACTCTGTACACTGAGGACAAGTAGGGCTCTGTACACTGAGAAAAAGCGGGGCTGTGTACACTGAGGACAAGCAGGGCTGTGTACACTGAGGAAAAGCAGGGCTCTGTACACTGAGGACAAGCGGCGCTCTGTACACTGAGGACAAGCGGCACTCTGTACACTGAGGACAAGCGGGGCTCTGTATACTGAGGACAAGCGGGGCTCTGTACACTGAGGACAAGTGGGGCTCTGTACACTGAGGACAAGCAGAGCTCTGTACACTGAGGACAAGCAGGGCTCTGTACACTAAGGACAAGCAAGGCTCTGTACGCTGAGGACAAGCAGGGCTCTATACACTGAGGACAAGCGGCGCTCTGTACACTGAGGACAAGCAGGGCTCTGTACACTGAGGACAAGCGGGGCTCTGTATACTGAGGACAAGCGGGGCTCTGTACACTGAGGGCAAGTGGGGCTCTGTACACTGAAGACAAGCGGGGCTCTGTACACAGAAGACAAGCAGGGCTCTGTACACTGAGGACAAGCAGGGCTGTGTACACATAGGACAAGCAGGGATCTTTATACTGAGGACAAGCAGGGCTCTGTACACTGAGGACAAGCAGGGCTCTGTACACTGAGGACAAGCAGGGCTCTGTACACTGAGGACAAGCAGGGCTCTGTACACTGAGGACAAGCGGGGCTCTGTACACTGAGGACAAGCAGGGCTCTGTACACTCAGGACAAGCAGAGTTCTGTGCGGAGAGGACAAGCAGGGCTCTGCATACTGAGGACAAGCAGGGCTATGTACACTGAGAACAAGCAGCGCTCCATGCACTGAGGACAAGTAGGGCTCTGTACACTGAGGACAAGCAGGGCTCTGTACACTGAGGACAAGCAGGGCTCTGTACACTGAGGACAAGCAGGGCTCTGTACACTGAGGACAAGCAGGGCTCTGTACACTGAGGACAAGCGGGGCTCTGTACACTGAGGACAAGCAGGGCTCTGTACACTGAGGACAAGTAGAGTTCTGTGCGGAGAGGACAAGCAGGGCTCTGCATACTGAGGACAAGCAGGGCTATGTACACTGAGGACAAGCAGGGCTCCGTACACTGAGGAGAAGTAGGGCTCTGTACACTGAGGACAAGCAGGGCTCTGTACACTGAGGACAAGCATGGCTCTAGATACTGAGGACAAGCAGGGCTCTGCATACTGAGGACAAGCAGGGCTCTGTACACTGAGGACAAGCAGGGCTCTGTACACTGAGGACAAGCGGGGCTCTGTACACTGAGGACAAGCAGGGCTCTGTACACTGAGGACAAGCAAGGCTCTGTACACTGAGGACAAGCAGGGCTCTGTGCGGAGAGGACAAACAGGGCTCTGCATACTGAGGACAAGCGGGGCTCTGTACACTGAGGACAAGTAGGGCTCTGTACACTGAGGATAAGCAGGGCTCTGCATATTGAGGACAAGCAGGGCTCTGCATATTGAGGACAAGCAGGGCTCTGTACACCGAGGACAAGCAGGGCTCTGTACACTGAGGACAAGCAGGGCTCTGTACACTGAGGACAAGCAGGGCTCTGTACACTGAGGACAAGCGGGGCTCTGTACACTGAGGACAAGCAGGGCTCTGTACACTGAGGATAAGCAGGGCTCATTACACTGAGGACAAGCGGGGCTCTGTATACTGAGGACAAGCGGGGCTCTGTACACTGAGGACAAGTGGGGCTCTGTACACTGAAGACAAGCGGGGCTCTGTACACAGAAGACAAGCAGGGCTCTGTACACTGAGGACAAGCAGGGCTGTGTACACATAGGACAAGCAGGGATCTTTATACTGAGGACAAGCAGGGCTCTGTACACTGAGGACAAGCAGGGCTCTGTACACTGAGGACAAGCAGGGCTCTGTACACTGAGGACAAGCAGGGCTCTGTACACTGAGGACAAGCGGGGCTCTGTACACTGAGGACAAGCAGGGCTCTGTACACTGAGGACAAGCAGGGCTCTGTACACTGAGGACAAGCAGGGCTCTGTATACTGAGGACAAGCAGGGCTCTGTACACTGAGGACAAGCAGGGCTCTCTTCACTGAGGTCAAGCAGGGCTGTGTACACATAGGACAAGCAGGGCTCTGTATACTGAGAACAAGCAGGACTCTGTACACTGAGGACAAGTAGGGCTCTGTACACTGAGAAAAAGCGGGGCTGTGTACACTGAGGACAAGCAGGGCTGTGTACACTGAGGAAAAGCAGGGCTCTGTACACTGAGGACAAGCGGCGCTCTGTACACTGAGGACAAGCGGCACTCTGTACACTGAGGACAAGCGGGGCTCTGTATACTGAGGACAAGCGGGGCTCTGTACACTGAGGACAAGTGGGGCTCTGTACACTGAGGACAAGCAGGGCTCTGTACACTGAGGACAAGCAGGGCTCTGTACACTAAGGACAAGCAAGGCTCTGTACGCTGAGGACAAGCAGGGCTCTATACACTGAGGACAAGCGGCGCTCTGTACACTGAGGACAAGCAGGGCTCTGTACACTGAGGACAAGCGGGGCTCTGTATACTGAGGACAAGCGGGGCTCTGTACACTGAGGGCAAGTGGGGCTCTGTACACTGAAGACAAGCGGGGCTCTGTACACAGAAGACAAGCAGGGCTCTGTACACTGAGGACAAGCAGGGCTGTGTACACATAGGACAAGCAGGGATCTTTATACTGAGGACAAGCAGGGCTCTGTACACTGAGGACAAGCAGGGCTCTGTACACTGAGGACAAGCAGGGCTCTGTACACTGAGGACAAGCAGGGCTCTGTACACTGAGGACAAGCGGGGCTCTGTACACTGAGGACAAGCAGGGCTCTGTACACTCAGGACAAGCAGAGTTCTGTGCGGAGAGGACAAGCAGGGCTCTGCATACTGAGGACAAGCAGGGCTATGTACACTGAGAACAAGCAGCGCTCCATGCACTGAGGACAAGTAGGGCTCTGTACACTGAGGACAAGCAGGGCTCTGTACACTGAGGACAAGCAGGGCTCTGTACACTGAGGACAAGCAGGGCTCTGTACACTGAGGACAAGCAGGGCTCTGTACACTGAGGACAAGCGGGGCTCTGTACACTGAGGACAAGCAGGGCTCTGTACACTGAGGACAAGTAGAGTTCTGTGCGGAGAGGACAAGCAGGGCTCTGCATACTGAGGACAAGCAGGGCTATGTACACTGAGGACAAGCAGGGCTCCGTACACTGAGGAGAAGTAGGGCTCTGTACACTGAGGACAAGCAGGGCTCTGTACACTGAGGACAAGCATGGCTCTAGATACTGAGGACAAGCAGGGCTCTGCATACTGAGGACAAGCAGGGCTCTGTACACTGAGGACAAGCAGGGCTCTGTACACTGAGGACAAGCGGGGCTCTGTACACTGAGGACAAGCAGGGCTCTGTACACTGAGGACAAGCAAGGCTCTGTACACTGAGGACAAGCAGGGCTCTGTGCGGAGAGGACAAACAGGGCTCTGCATACTGAGGACAAGCGGGGCTCTGTACACTGAGGACAAGTAGGGCTCTGTACACTGAGGATAAGCAGGGCTCTGCATATTGAGGACAAGCAGGGCTCTGCATATTGAGGACAAGCAGGGCTCTGTACACCGAGGACAAGCAGGGCTCTGTACACTGAGGACAAACAGGGCTCTGTACACTGAGGACAAGCAGGGCTCTGTACACTGAGGACAAGCGGGGCTCTGTACACTGAGGACAAGCAGGGCTCTGTACACTGAGGATAAGCAGGGCTCATTACACTGAGGACAAGCAGGGCTCCGTACACGGAGGACAAACAGGGCTCTGTACACTGAGGACAAGCGGGGCTCTGTACACTGAGGACAAGCGGGGCTCTGTACACTGAGGACAAGCGGGGCTCTGTACACTGAGGACAAGCAAGGCTCTGTACACTGAGGACAAGCAGGGCTCTGTGCGGAGAGGACAAGCAGGGCTCTGCATACTGAGGACAAGCGGGGCTCTGTACACTGAGGACAAGCAGGGCTCTGTACACTGAGGACAAGCAGGGCTCTGCATACTGAGGACAAGCAGGGCTCTGCATATTGAGGACAAGCAGGGCTCTGTACACTGAGGACAAGCATGGCTCTGTACACTGAGGACAAGCAGGGCTCTGTACACTGAGGACAAGCAGGGCTCTGTACACTGAGGACAAGCGGGGCTCTGTACACTGAGGACAAGCGGGGCTCTGTACACTGAGGACAAGCAGGGCTCTGTACACTGAGGACATGCAAGGCTCTGTACACTGAGGACAAGCAGGGCTCTTTGCGGAGAGGAAAAGCAGGGCTCTGCATACTGAGGACAAGCGGGGTTCTGTACACTGAGGACAAGCAGGGCTCTGTACACTGAGGACAAGCAGGGCTCTGCATACTGAGGACAAGCAGGGCTCTGCATATTGAGGACAAGCAGGGCTAGGTACACTGAGGACAAGCAGGGCTCTGTACACTGAGGACAAGCAGGGCTCTGTACACTGAGGACAAGTGGGGCTCTGTACACTGAGGACAAGCAGGGCTCTGTACACTGAGGACAAGCAAGGCTCTGTACACTGAAGACAAGCGGGGCTCTGTACACTGGGGACAAGCAAGGCTCTGTACACTGAGGACAAGCAGGGCTCTGTGCGGAGAGGACAAGCAGGGCTCTGCATACTGAGGACAAGCGGGGCTCTGTACACTGAGGACAAGCAGGGCTCTGTACACTGAGGACAAGCAGGGCTCTGCATACTGAGGACAAGCAGGGCTCTGCATACTGAGGACAAGCAGGGCTCTGCATATTGAGGACAAGCAGGGCTAGGTACACTGAGGACAAGCAGGGCTCTGTACACTGAGGACAAGCAGGGCTCTGTACACTGAGGACAAGTGGGGCTCTGTACACTGAGGACAAGCAGGGCTCTGTACACTGAGGACAAGCAAGGCTCTGTACACTGAGGACAAGCAGGGCTCTGTGCGGATAGGACAAGCAGGGCTCTGTACACTGAGGACAAGCAGGGCTCTGCATACTGAGGACAAGCAGGGCTCTGCATATTGAGGACAAGCAGGGCTAGGTACACTGAGGACAAGCAGGGCTCTGTACACTGAGGACAAGCAGGGCTCTGTACACTGAGGACAAGTGGGGCTCTGTACACTGAGGACAAGCAGGGCTCTGTACACTGAGGACAAGCAAGGCTCTGTACACTGAAGACAAGCGGGGCTCTGTACACTGGGGACAAGCAAGGCTCTGTACACTGAGGACAAGCAGGGCTCTGTGCGGAGAGGACAAGCAGGGCTCTGCATACTGAGGACAAGCGGGGCTCTGTACACTGAGGACAAGCAGGGCTCTGTACACTGAGGACAAGCAGGGCTCTGCATACTGAGGACAAGCAGGGCTCTGCATATTGAGGACAAGCAGGGCTAGGTACACTGAGGACAAGCAGGGCTCTGTACACTGAGGACAAGCAGGGCTCTGTACACTGAGGACAAGCAGGGCTCTGTACACTGAGGACAAGCGGGGCTCTGTACACTGAGGACAAGTGGGGCTCTGTACACTGAGGACAAGCAGGGCTCTGTACACTGAGGGCAAGCAAGGCTCTGTACACTGAGGACAAGCAGGGCTCTGTGCGGATAGGAAAAGCAGGGCTCTGCATACTGAGGACAAGCAGGGCTCTGCATATTGAGGACAAGCAGGGCTAGGTACACTGAGGACAAGCAGGGCTCTGTACACTGAGGACAAGCGGGGCTCTGTACACTGAGGACAAGCGGGGCTCTGTACACTGAGGACAAGCAGGGCTCTGTACACTGAGGACTTGCAAGGCTCTGTACACTGAGGACAAGCAGGGCTCTGTGCGGATAGGAAAAGCAGGGCTCTGCATACTGAGGACAAGCGGGGCTCTGTACACTGAGGACAAGCAGGGCTCTGTACACTGAGGACAAGCAGGGCTCTGCATACTGAGGACAAGCAGGGCTCTGCATATTGAGGACAAGCAGGGCTAGGTACACTGAGGACAAGCAGGGCTCTGTACACTGAGGACAAGCAGGGCTCTGTACGCTGAGGACAAGCAGGGCTCTGTACACTGAGGACAAGCGGGGCTCTGTACACTGAGGACAAGTGGGGCTCTGTACACTGAGGACAAGCAGGGCTCTGTACACTGAGGACAAGCAAGGCTCTGTACACTGAGGACAAGCAGGGCTCTGTACACTGAGGACAAGCGGGGCTCTGTACACTGAGGACAAGCAGGGCTCTGCATACTGAGGACAAGCAGGGCTCTGCATATTGAGGACAAGCAGGGCTCTGTACACTGAGGACAAGCAGGGCTCTGTACACTGAGGACAAGCAGGGCTCTGTACACTAAGAACAAGCGAGGCTCTGTACACTGAGGACAAGCGGGGCTCTGTACACTGAGGACATGCAAGGCTCTGTACACTGAGGACAAGCAGGGCTCTGTGCGGAGAGGAAAAGCAGGGCTCTGCATACTGAGGACAAGCGGGGCTCTGTACACTGAGGACAAGCAGGGCTCTGTGCGGAGAGGAAAAGCAGGGCTCTGCATACTGAGGACAAGCGGGGCTCTGTACACTGAGGACAAGCAGGGCTCTGTACACTGAGGACAAGCAGGGCTCTGCATACTGAGGACAAGCAGGGCTCTGCATATTGAGGACAAGCAGGGCTAGGTACACTGAGGACAAGCAGGGCTCTGTACACTGAGGACAAGCAGGGCTCTGTACACTGAGGACAAGCAGGGCTCCGTACACTGAGGACAAGCGGGGCTCTGTACACTGAGGACAAGTGGGGCTCTGTACACTGAGGACAAGCAGGGCTCTGTACAATGAGGACAAGCAAGGCTCTGTACACTGAGGACAAGCAGGGCTCTGTACACTGAGGACAAGCAGGGCTCTGTATGCTGAGGACAAGCAGGGCTCTGCACACTGAGGACAAACAGGGCTCTGTTCACTGAGGACAAGCAGGGCTCTGTACACTGAGGACAAGCAGGGCTCTCTTCACTGAGGTCAAGCAGGGCTGTGTACACATAGGACAAGCAGGGCTCTGTATACTGAGAACAAGCAGGACTCTGTACACTGAGGACAAGTAGGGCTCTGTACACTGAGAAAAAGCGGGGCTGTGTACACTGAGGACAAGCAGGGCTGTGTACACTGAGGAAAAGCAGGGCTCTGTACACTGAGGACAAGCGGCGCTCTGTACACTGAGGACAAGCGGCACTCTGTACACTGAGGACAAGCGGGGCTCTGTATACTGAGGACAAGCGGGGCTCTGTACACTGAGGACAAGTGGGGCTCTGTACACTGAGGACAAGCAGGGCTCTGTACACTGAGGACAAGCAGGGCTCTGTACACTAAGGACAAGCAAGGCTCTGTACGCTGAGGACAAGCAGGGCTCTATACACTGAGGACAAGCGGCGCTCTGTACACTGAGGACAAGCAGGGCTCTGTACACTGAGGACAAGCGGGGCTCTGTATACTGAGGACAAGCGGGGCTCTGTACACTGAGGGCAAGTGGGGCTCTGTACACTGAAGACAAGCGGGGCTCTGTACACAGAAGACAAGCAGGGCTCTGTACACTGAGGACAAGCAGGGCTGTGTACACATAGGACAAGCAGGGATCTTTATACTGAGGACAAGCAGGGCTCTGTACACTGAGGACAAGCAGGGCTCTGTACACTGAGGACAAGCAGGGCTCTGTACACTGAGGACAAGCAGGGCTCTGTACACTGAGGACAAGCGGGGCTCTGTACACTGAGGACAAGCAGGGCTCTGTACACTCAGGACAAGCAGAGTTCTGTGCGGAGAGGACAAGCAGGGCTCTGCATACTGAGGACAAGCAGGGCTATGTACACTGAGAACAAGCAGCGCTCCATGCACTGAGGACAAGTAGGGCTCTGTACACTGAGGACAAGCAGGGCTCTGTACACTGAGGACAAGCAGGGCTCTGTACACTGAGGACAAGCAGGGCTCTGTACACTGAGGACAAGCGGGGCTCTGTACACTGAGGACAAGCAGGGCTCTGTACACTGAGGACAAGTAGAGTTCTGTGCGGAGAGGACAAGCAGGGCTCTGCATACTGAGGACAAGCAGGGCTATGTACACTGAGGACAAGCAGGGCTCCGTACACTGAGGACAAGTAGGGCTCTGTACACTGAGGACAAGCAGGGCTCTGTACACTGAGGACAAGCATGGCTCTAGATACTGAGGACAAGCAGGGCTCTGCATACTGAGGACAAGCAGGGCTCTGTACACTGAGGACAAGCAGGGCTCTGTACACTGAGGACAAGCGGGGCTCTGTACACTGAGGACAAGCAGGGCTCTGTACACTGAGGACAAGCAAGGCTCTGTACACTGAGGACAAGCAGGGCTCTGTACACTGAGGACAAGCAGGGCTCTGCATACTGAGGACAAGCGGGGCTCTGTACACTGAGGACAAGTAGGGCTCTGTACACTGAGGATAAGCAGGGCTCTGCATATTGAGGACAAGCAGGGCTCTGCATATTGAGGACAAGCAGGGCTCTGTACACCGAGGACAAGCAGGGCTCTGTACACTGAGGACAAGCAGGGCTCTGTACACTGAGGACAAGCAGGGCTCTGTACACTGAGGACAAGCGGGGCTCTGTACACTGAGGACAAGCAGGGCTCTGTACACTGAGGATAAGCAGGGCTCATTACACTGAGGACAAGCAGGGCTCCGTACACGGAGGACAAACAGGGCTCTGTACACTGAGGACAAGCGGGGCTCTGTACACTGAGGACAAGCGGGGCTCTGTACACTGAGGACAAGCGGGGCTCTGTACACTGAGGACAAGCAAGGCTCTGTACACTGAGGACAAGCAGGGCTCTGTGCGGAGAGGACAAGCAGGGCTCTGCATACTGAGGACAAGCGGGGCTCTGTACACTGAGGACAAGCAGGGCTCTGTACACTGAGGACAAGCAGGGCTCTGCATACTGAGGACAAGCAGGGCTCTGCATATTGAGGACAAGCAGGGCTCTGTACACTGAGGACAAGCATGGCTCTGTACACTGAGGACAAGCAGGGCTCTGTACACTGAGGACAAGCAGGGCTCTGTACACTGAGGACAAGCGGGGCTCTGTACACTGAGGACAAGCAGGGCTCTGTACACTGAGGACAAGCAGGGCTCTGTACACTGAGGACATGCAAGGCTCTGTACACTGAGGACAAGCAGGGCTCTTTGCGGAGAGGAAAAGCAGGGCTCTGCATACTGAGGACAAGCGGGGTTCTGTACACTGAGGACAAGCAGGGCTCTGTACACTGAGGACAAGCAGGGCTCTGCATACTGAGGACAAGCAGGGCTCTGCATATTGAGGACAAGCAGGGCTAGGTACACTGAGGACAAGCAGGGCTCTGTACACTGAGGACAAGCAGGGCTCTGTACACTGAGGACAAGCAGGGCTCTGTACACTGAGGACAAGTGGGGCTCTGTACACTGAGGACAAGCAGGGCTCTGTACACTGAGGACAAGCAAGGCTCTGTACACTGAAGACAAGCGGGGCTCTGTACACTGGGGACAAGCAAGGCTCTGTACACTGAGGACAAGCAGGGCTCTGTGCGGAGAGGACAAGCAGGGCTCTGCATACTGAGGACAAGCGGGGCTCTGTACACTGAGGACAAGCAGGGCTCTGTACACTGAGGACAAGCAGGGCTCTGCATACTGAGGACAAGCAGGGCTCTGCATATTGAGGACAAGCAGGGCTAGGTACACTGAGGACAAGCAGGGCTCTGTACCCTGAGGACAAGCAGGGCTCTGTACACTGAGGACAAGCAGGGCTCTGTACACTGAGGACAAGCGGGGCTCTGTACACTGAGGACAAGTGGGGCTCTGTACACTGAGGACAAGCAGGGCTCTGTACACTGAGGGCAAGCAAGGCTCTGTACACTGAGGACAAGCAGGGCTCTGTGCGGATAGGAAAAGCAGGGCTCTGCATACTGAGGACAAGCAGGGCTCTGCATATTGAGGACAAGCAGGGCTAGGTACACTGAGGACAAGCAGGGCTCTGTACACTGAGGACAAGCGGGGCTCTGTACACTGAGGACAAGCGGGGCTCTGTACACTGAGGACAAGCAGGGCTCTGTACACTGAGGACTTGCAAGGCTCTGTACACTGAGGACAAGCAGGGCTCTGTGCGGATAGGAAAAGCAGGGCTCTGCATACTGAGGACAAGCGGGGCTCTGTACACTGAGGACAAGCAGGGCTCTGTACACTGAGGACAAGCAGGGCTCTGCATACTGAGGACAAGCAGGGCTCTGCATATTGAGGACAAGCAGGGCTAGGTACACTGAGGACAAGCAGGGCTCTGTACACTGAGGACAAGCAGGGCTCTGTACACTGAGGACAAGCAGGGCTCTGTACACTGAGGACAAGCGGGGCTCTGTACACTGAGGACAAGTGGGGCTCTGTACACTGAGGACAAGCAGGGCTCTGTACACTGAGGACAAGCAAGGCTCTGTACACTGAGGACAAGCAGGGCTCTGTACACTGAGGACAAGCGGGGCTCTGTACACTGAGGACAAGCAGGGCTCTGCATACTGAGGACAAGCAGGGCTCTGCATATTGAGGACAAGCAGGGCTCTGTACACTGAGGACAAGCAGGGCTCTGTACACTGAGGACAAGCAGGGCTCTGTACACTAAGAACAAGCGAGGCTCTGTACACTGAGGACAAGCGGGGCTCTGTACACTGAGGACATGCAAGGCTCTGTACACTGAGGACAAGCAGGGCTCTGTGCGGAGAGGAAAAGCAGGGCTCTGCATACTGAGGACAAGCGGGGCTCTGTACACTGAGGACAAGCAGGGCTCTGTGCGGAGAGGAAAAGCAGGGCTCTGCATACTGAGGACAAGCGGGGCTCTGTACACTGAGGACAAGCAGGGCTCTGTACACTGAGGACAAGCAGGGCTCTGCATACTGAGGACAAGCAGGGCTCTGCATATTGAGGACAAGCAGGGCTAGGTACACTGAGGACAAGCAGGGCTCTGTACACTGAGGACAAGCAGGGCTCTGTACACTGAGGACAAGCAGGGCTCCGTACACTGAGGACAAGCGGGGCTCTGTACACTGAGGACAAGTGGGGCTCTGTACACTGAGGACAAGCAGGGCTCTGTACACTGAGGACAAGCAAGGCTCTGTACACTGAGGACAAGCAGGGCTCTGTACACTGAGGACAAGCGGGGCTCTGTACACTGAGGACAAGCAGGGCTCTGCATACTGAGGACAAGCAGGGCTCTGCATATTGAGGACAAGCAGGGCTCTGTACACTGAGGACAAGCAGGGCTCTGTACACTGAGGACAAGCAGGGCTCTGTACACTGAGGACAAGCGGGGCTCTGTACACTGAGGACAAGCGGGGCTCTGTACACTGAGGACAAGCAGGGCTCTGTACACTGAGGACAAGCAGGGCTCATTACACTGAGGACAAGCAGGGCTCCGTACACGGAGGACAAACAGGGCTCTGTACACTGAGGACAAGCGGGGCTCTGTACACTGAGGACAAGCGGGGCTCTGTACACTGAGGACAAGCGGGGCTCTGTACACTGAGGACAAGCAAGGCTCTGTACACTGAGGACAAGCAGGGCTCTGTGCGGAGAGGACAAGCAGGGCTCTGCATACTGAGGACAAGCAGGGCTCTGTACACTGAGGACAAGCAGGGCTCTGTACACTGAGGACAAGCAGGGCTCTGCATACTGAGGACAAGCAGGGCTCTGCATATTGAGGACAAGCAGGGCTCTGTACACTGAGGACAAGCAGGGCTCTGTACACTGAGGACAAGCAGGGCTCTGTACACTGAGGACAAGCGGGGCTCTGTACACTGAGGACAAGCGGGGCTCTGTACACTGAGGACAAGCAGGGCTCTGTACACTGAGGACAAGCAAGGCTCTGTACACTGAGGACAAGCAGGGCTCTGTGCGGAGAGGAAAAGCAGGACTCTGCATACTGAGGACAAGCGGGGCTCTGTACACTGAGGACAAGCAGGGCTCTGTACACTGAGGACAAGCAGGGCTCTGCATGCTGAGGACAAGCAGGGCTCTGCATATTGAGGACAAGCAGGGCTCTGTACACTGAGGACAAGCAGGGCTCTGTACACTGAGGACAAGCAGGGCTCTGTACACTGAGGACAAGCGGGGCTCTGTACACTGAAGACAAGCGGGGCTCTGTACACTGAGGACAAGCAGGGCTTGGAACACTGAGGACAAGCAGGGCTCATTACACTGAGGACAAGCAGGGCTCCGTACACGGAGGACAAACAGGGCTCTGTACACTGAGGACAAGCAGGGCTCTGTACACTGAGGACAAGCGGGGCTCTGTGCGGAGAGGACAAGCAGGGCTCTGCATACTGAGGACAAGCAGGGCTCTGTTCACTGAGGACAAGCAGGGCTCTGTACATGGAGGACAAGCAGGGCTCTGTTCCCTAAGGATAAGCAGGGCTCTGTACACTGAGGATAAGCAGGGTTCTGTGCAGTGAGGCTCTATGACACACCCCTAGCTAAAACAGCAGGCATTTTGACAAGCCAGGAGCCTGCTGTCCTCAGTGTACAGGGCCCTGCTTGTCCTCAATATAAAGAGCCCTGCTTATCCTCAGTGCACAGATCTCTGCTTTTCTTCTGTGTACAGAGCCCCGCTTGTCTTTAGTGTACAGAGCCCTGCTTGTCCTCAGTGTACAGGGCCCTGCTTGTCCTCAGTGTACAGAATCCTGCTTGTCCTCAGCGTACAGAGCCCTGCCTGGCCTCAGTGTACAGAGCCCTACTTGTCTTTGGTGTACAGAGCCCTGCGTGTCCTCAGTGTACAGTGCCCTGCGTGTCCTCAGTGTACAGATCCCTGCTTGTCCTCAGTGTACAGATCCCTGCTTGTCCTAAGTGTACGGAGCCCTACTTGTTCTCTGTGTACAGAGCCCTACCCTGCTTGTCCTCAGTGTATAGAGCCCTGCTTGTCCTCAGCATTATGAGCCTTGCTTAAATATCCTCAGTGCACAGAACTCTGCTTATCTTCAGTATACAGAGCCCTGCTTGTCCTCAATGTAAATATCCCTACTTGTCCTAAGTGCACAGAGCCCAACTTCTTCTCAGTGTACAGGGCCCTGCCTGTCCCCAGTGTACAGAGCCCTGCTTATCTTCAGTGTACAGAGCCCTACTTGTACTCAATGTACAGGGCCCTGATTGACCTCAGTGTTCAGAGCCCTGCTTGGCTTCAGTGTACAGAGCCCTACTTGTCCTCAGTGTACAGAGCCCTGCTTACCCTCAACATACAGAGCCCTGCTTGTCCTCACTGTACAGAGCCCTACTTGTCCTCAGTGTACAGAGCCCTGCTTGTCATCAGTGTACAGAACCCTTCTTGTCTTCAGTGTACAGAGCCCTGCTTGTCCTCAGTGTACAGAGCCCTGCTCGTCCTCAGTGTACAGAGCTCTGCTTGTCCTCAGTGTACAGAGCCCTGCTTTTCCTCAGTGTGCAGAGCCCTGCTTGCCCTCCATGTACAGAACCCTGCTTGTCCTCAGTATAAAGAGCCCTGCTTATCCTCCGTCCACAGAGCCCTGCTTTTCTTCTGAGTACAGATCCCTGCTTGTCTTTAGTGTACAGAACCCTGCTTGTCCTCAGTGTAGAGAACCCTGTGTTTCCTCAGTATGCAGAGCCTTCTTGTCCTCAGTGTACGGAGCTCTGCTTGTCCTCAGTGTACAGAGCCCTGCTTGTTCTCAGTATAATGAGCCTTGCTTATCCTCAGTGCACAGAGCCCTGCTTGTCCTTAGTGTACAGGGCCCTGCTTTTCCTCATTGTACAGAACCCAGCTTGTCCTCAGTGTACAAAGTCCTGCTTGTCCTCTGTGTACAGAGCCCTGCTTGTCCTCAGTGTACAGAGCCCTGCTTGCCCTCCGTGTACAGAACCCTGCTTGTCCTCAGTATAAAGAGCCCTGCTTATCCTCCGTCCACAGAGCCCGGCTTTTCTTCTGAGTACAGAGCCCCGCTTGTCTTTAGTGTACAGAACCCTGCTTGTCCTCAGTGTAGAGAACCCTGTGTGTCCTCAGTATGCAGAGCCTTCTTGTCCTCAGTGTATGGAGCTCTGCTTGTCCTCAGTGTACAGAGCCCTGCTTGTTGTCAGTATAATGAGCCTTACTTATCCTCAGTGCACAGAGCCCTGCTTGTCCTCAGTGTACAGGGCCCTGCTTGTCCTCAGTGTACAGAACCCTGCTTGTCCTCAGTGTACAAAGTCCTGCTTGTCCTTTGTGTACAGAGCCCTGCTTGTCCTCAGTGTACAGAGCCCTGCTTGTCTTCAGTGTACAGAGCACTGCTTGTTCTCAGTGTACAAAGCCCTGCTTGCCCTCAGTGCATAGAGCCCCGCTTGTCCTCAGTGTACAGAGCACTGCTTGTCCACAGTGCTAAATATATATATATATATATATATATATATATATACATATATATATATATATATATATATATATATATATATATATGAGAAATGAGGGGGGTGGGGCAGAGGGGTTCTTCAGAGGACAGGTGGGCGCTCACTTATTGGAATTTCCTCTGGTATTGATGCCCATGTGGATTTTTGCTCGGTCATATATGTGACTGTTGTAGCTGCATAACTTTTATGTAAATAGAGTATAAGAAACTTTGTCAGAGGCGGCACCAGAATTCTATATTGTAAGTTGAATATTGCACAGAAACTATACGTCTCAATTATCTACAGCTCAAAAACATTAAAAAGGAGTCATCGCCGATGGAGAACGGCTTTAAATCAGAGTCCGGAGCATTTTATAGGGACATAAATCTCCCCCATATTATATTTACACAATAGGAGCGAACACTCAACTTCAATTCATCAAAATGCCCTTCAGCACATTCAGAGAGGCGCATGTAAATCAGCCGGAACCCGTCACTCACCGCCGCCGTGAAAACGGCTTCATCAATGTTATTATCTATAAACCATGTTAACCAACAATCTATCTGTTTAGGTGTTGTGCCATATAATAGCATTTCTGCATTTCTTTATTTTTGGTACTTTCTCAAGTGACGGCGGGGGTTCATATATTGTCTTGCATAAGTTATGTGAATTTTCCAATTTGATGTTTGGCCAAATGTAATACAAATACAATACAAATGTGGCCAAATGTAATACAAAAAAAAATTAAATAAAAATAAAATTTATATCTATATCTATATATATATATATATATATATATATATATATATATATATATATCCAACAAAAAAATGGCGCAGCACTCCAATGAAGTATCCAAAAAAAACTGTGAGTTTATTCACCACATGTTACCAACAGCAACGTTTCAGCTCAACACTAGAGCCTTTTTCAAGCATAGTGACAATCATCAAGTAAGGGGATTTTATACCCAATCACAAATCAATTCCAATACAATCAATAAACAGCAATAAAGTGCAAAATATCAAAATTACATACATACAGTGCAATACAAAGTGCATATACAATTTTTTTTTATTTAAGAGTACTCGTAAGTACATATAGTGTAAAGTGCTTATAATACAACATTTTAAAACCAGCGCTTGAAAATTCATATTACAATATAATTGAGCTTCAATATTTATCAATATCACCTGTAAAAATATTCATTTGTGCCATGTGTGTGAGGAGAAGACTTACATGCTCCGTAGCTATCATGGCGCGTCGGCTTGTGGCAAATCGCCGTGCGCATGCGCCAGATCCTGTGTTCACGTGACACAGACACGTCAGCATCTGGTCACATGACTCGTCTCTTAGGAAACCGCCGACGCCCACTGGCATCAGCGTCTTTCCAAAGATGTATAAAGGAGACTTGTTTTCATCATGTGACTTATTATCTGGATACCAATGACGCTTGTAGTTTGTCAGTGTTCAACTAGGGTTTCTATCACTGCCTAAACTAAACAAAGATACTAGTTCACTGGCTGGGCACACAAGCTTACTCCTATTTCATACAATATATTATTTACACCAACGATTATTATATTCAACACAGTATACTTAAGAAATCCCAAATTAACAACTATTAACAGGGGGTCTCCAAGTATGTGCACCACCGTCTCTCATTATACGGATATTATAATGAAATTAAAATCAAGAAAAAATAAAAAAGTATTTTATAAATTAATAAGAAAATAAAAAAATATTTTTTTTAATAAAAAATACAAAAAAAATTAAAAATAAACATAAAAATATGAATAAAAAATAAATAAATAAAAAGTGCAACAATGAAAGAATAAAGATAGAAAATAGAAAAATAAAAAATAAATAATTAAAAAAAGTAAAGCATTTAAAAAAAAAGAAAATATCAATAAAACCAAAAAATGTATAATAAAAATTAAATTAAATATAAATATAGGGATCTTGCCTGTATCGTGGTACTGGTCCGGGCATATGTGTCTAAACCTCCCTGGTTTGTAGGACCGTGTTTGCATCCTTCCGTTAAGAGGATACCCACTACCGTCACTGGTGCAATACCACGTCTGATATCACATATGCACATCTCAGCAGGATTGCAACCAACTACAGCCTAAATGGGAGTGCGCTCGCTTTCCAGCAGCGCCAACAGACATAAGCATCACATACCCATCCCTATTATGTGCACACAGGATAGGCTTCAATTCCCAAAACATACACAATAAATTAAAAGTCAAAAAAAATTTATAAAGAAACTATCTCCATATTAAAGAGACGGTGGTGAACTAATTAGTGACCTCCAAACTATTACAACATTTTTAAAAATATATATAATTACAGGCTAATTTTGGATATTTTTCTTACAAGATTATAGATAGAGGGTGGTAATTATATATTTTTTTTAAAATGTTGTAATAGTTTGGAGATCACTAATTAGTTCACCACCATCTCTTTAATATGGAGCTAGTTTCTTTATAAAAATTTTTTTTGAGTTTTAATTTATTGTGTATGTTTTGGGAAATGAAGCCTATCCTGTGTGCACATAATAGGGATGGATATGTGATGCTAATGTCTGTTGGCGCTGCTGGAAAGCGAGCGCACTCCCATTTAGGCTGTAGTTGGTTGCAATCCTGCTGAGATGTACATATGTGATATCAGACGTGGTATTGCACCAGTGACGGTAGTGGGTATCCTCTTAACGGAAGGATGCAAACACGGTCCTACAAACCAGGGAGGTTTAGACACATATGCCCGGACCAGTACCACGATACAGGCAAGATCCCTATATTTATATTTAATTTAATTTTTATTATTCATTTTTTTGGTTTTATTGATATTTTCTTTTTAAAAAAATGCTTTACTTTTTTATTATTTATATTATTATTTTTTTCTATTTTCTATCTTTATTCTTTCATTGTTGCACTTTTTATTTTTTATTTTTTTTATTCATATTTTTATGTTTATTTTTTAATTTTTTTTTAATTTTTTATTTTTTATAAAAAAATATATATTTTTATTTTCTTATTAATTTATAAAATACTTTTTTATTTTTTCTTGATTTTAATTTCATTATAATATCCGTATAATGAGAGACGGTGGTGCACATACTTGGAGACCCCCTGTTAATAGTTGTTAATTTGGGATTTCTTAAGTATACTGTGTTGAATATAATAATCGTTGGTGTAAATAATATATTGTATGAAATAGGAGTAAGCTTGTGTGCCCAGCCAGTGAACTAGTATCTTTGTTTAGTTTAGGCAGTGATAGAAACCCTAGTTGAACATTGACAAACTACAAGCGTCATTGGTATCCAGATAATAAGTCACATGATGTAAACAAGTCTCCTTTATACATCTTTGGAAAGACGCTGATGCCAGTGGGCGTCGGCGGTTTCCTAAGAGACGAGTCATGTGACCAAATGCTGACGTGTCTGTGTCACGTGAACACAGGATCTGGCGCATGCGCACGGCGATTTGCCACAAGCCGACGGCGCCATTATAGCTTCGGAGCATGTAAGTCTTCTCCTCACACACATGGCACAAATGAATATTTTTACAGGTGATATTGATAAATATTGAAGCTCAATTATATTGTAATATGAATTTTCAAGCGCTGTTTTTAAAATGTTGTATTATAAGCACTTTACACTATATGTACTTACGAGTACTCTTAAATTAAAAAATTGTATATGCACTTTGTATTGCACTGTATGTATGTAATTTTGATATTTTGCACTTTATTGCTGTTTATTGATTGTATTGGAATTGATTTGTGATTGGGTATAAAATCCCCTTACTTGATGATTGTCACTATGCTTGAAAAAGGCTCTAGTGTTGAGCTGAAACGTTGCTGTTGGTAACATGTGGTGAATAAACTCACAGTTTTTTTTGGATACTTCGTTGGAATGCTGCGCCATTTTTTTGGTTGGATCTCTTAAGGGGTCCCGATCAGACCTAGGACGCTTGGCACCCACATGCATTGCTTTGGAAGTGCTGCAACCACTCTGGTATATATATATATATATATATATATATATATATATATATATATATATATATATATATATATATAGTGACTTGGGAGGAGGGGTGAACCGGGGTGTTGCTGGATGGTGTTGCTGGTTATAGATTTAACCCTTAATTGTCGTGACTCCAGGGTGAGGGCTCCCTCTGTATCTACATGTCCTACCACCACCCGTCCCAAGAGCGATAGGGAGGAATAAAGGATTGTCCACAGCTGGAATTGTACTGAACTTGAAATAATTTACTGCAGCTTTTATGCAGGATGCAATTAACAAATGTCTTTACAGAAGGACCGGGATTTAGGCTCCTCACAGGTTGTCTGGGACCTTGTAGGGAATAAGCTTTGAATCCTGGGTTTACGCTGTTCCACTGAATTTAAGGGTATATTTTAGGTTCGGTAGTCATGTAGGATTTTAGGATGGAGTTGGATAAACTCACGGTTTAGTATGAGGCTGAAATTGGTCGGCTTCAGGCCTAGTTTGCTTGTAGAATTACACAGAGCTCCGCTCGCTGTCATATCCCTGAGGAAAGAGAGCGATCATTGGATACAGCACCTTTATATCTGAAGGGGCAGGCTCAAAGCTTATTGGTTCTTCAAACCTGTCAGTCCTAGTGCAAAGGATTATGGAACACATGACCCAGTCACATGACCCGAAGGTCCTTAATCTCTAATACAACACAGATATCATTGATCACGTGACCTAAGGTCCTGTACATTACACTATATTATAACATATAAAATATATACAATTTTAAGAATACTAGGAGGCGACTAGGAACTATCCCACCAGGAGAGCCCTATCAGCATGAAGAACTCTGACTATGGGGACTCCCAAGAAAAGGCACGGGACCGAGTCCAGTACCGGGACACCACATATATGTATATATATATATATATATATATATATATATATATATATATATATACACATATATATATATATATATATATATATATATATATATATATATATATATATATAAGATATAAAGGAAAAAATTGAGGTTATAATAATAAAACCTAAAAGATTTTGTTTTTTTTATGCCTTTCTGACATTTGCTGTGTTATTGAGTTATACTGTCAGGCAGAGAGTATAGAGTTCAGCGGTTGTATATTACAGCTAATACCTCCTAGAAAATAACTGAGATCCTAGCTGTTTAACCCCCTAAATGCTGCACTCAGTAGCAGTTGTGGCATCTAAGTGGTTCATTAGACAGTAGGTGGCAGTGATGCAATCTCAGGGGTGTCAAGGTGTCAAAATGACATCTGGGGGCTTAGTGAGGGACCCTAGGTCTGCCATCCTATCACTCCTAGTACACCCTGCCTTCCAGAAGTTATATTGCAGTACTCTGCAATGCAGATTTCTTGCAGTGTCCTGTAAAAGGGATCAATCAGCCATTTATTAAAGTTGAAGGGAATCTACTGGATGTTTTGGTGAAATCAAATTTTTGATATAAATAAATAGAAGATGTTATTGTATAATGAACACAACCTTTAGTATCTTGATGTGCTGTGCCGCTGTCTGGGTGAACATTTTTAATATGTAAATGAGCTATTTGGTGCCCTGGGGGTGTGTCTGCATCTCTAGGAGGACTACAATGGGTCTGGGTGAGCATCACAGTCCTCCTAGAGATACAATCACATCCCCAGTGCACCAAAAACAAATTTGCATATAAAAAAAAAAATATCCCAGGCAACAGCACATCCAGATACTAAATGTTGCGTTCATTACCCAATTATGTCCTCTATTCGGCAGTACTGGGGGGTTAACCAAAATCATTGGCAGAGTCACTTTAGGATTAAAAATGTAAAATTACATTTTTTAACAAATATAACAAGAACTGACGTATTTTAATAATAAATACATTTCTTTCTTACTGGATGAAAACATTTATTTATTTTTATATTTACATTTTTGGGAAATTAGTACATAAATGATAAAACTTTATATTGCTGTAACCATACCGACCCACAAAATCAAGTAACTACTGCAGAGTAAAAAAATATATAATAATAATAATCCCCACAACAATTTTTTTTATGTTTTTATTACACTATATGGTTAAAGAGAGTATGACATAAAATGTACAACTTAATAGGGAAAAAAGTTTTGGCCTATCGATTAAGAGGAAGAAACAAATTTAAAAATGGAAGCCAAAAAGCATTTCATCCAGAAGGAGATAAGTTCCCGTATAGATAACCTACCGCTCCATATCATGGCGCCATAGTCAGTCTGTATTCTGCCATATGACACAAAGAACATTGGGGCTCAGAGAACTATAAAAAGGATCAGGAGGCCTTAGACTGGCAGACAATACTCATTGGATCTGTCAATGGTTGGGAAATGCTAGAAAATACAAAAAGATACAAATAATACATTTTGGGAGCGCTCTCCAAAGTCCCCTCTGGAACACTTATCATACACTCAGGGAACTAAACATTCCACTTACACTTGGTGATTGGTTCACTATAAACCACTCACAATCTCCAAACCGCACTCAACACTCAATCTCCAGTGTGAATCCGCTTCCATCCTCGGCTCTAATCTATTGTGGCAGGTAAACGTACCGTCTGAAAGTGAAATGTAAAAAAATACAAAATTCAATGTTTACTGAGGGGGGGGGGGGGGGGGGTGTACACTGCCACCCCCCCCCCCCCAGCTGATCAGCTTAAAACTAGCCCTCTGTATTGTGCTACGAGCTCTCACAGCAGGTAAGTGCGTTCCTCCTTATTCCACACGTGTATCATTCAGATG